>NC_142929.1:25137856-25275356 GCF_046866305.1 Octopus bimaculoides | reverse complement strand
ACAGACACACACACAGTCACACGAACACATGAACACACACACACACAGACAAACCCTTACATACATACATACATTATGAAGTCTACCCCAAAGGTATGTCAGAGCCAGAATGCATACACATCTTTAAAAACAAAGACTATTTGTACAACGCTCTAATAATATCAATTCGGTGCACACATAAAGGACCTGATATTGTTCTGTAGAACAGGTAATAAATAATATACGCTCTTGCACATGTCACCTGCTCAGAGTGTATGAATGTTCCATCAAAAGTCAAGGAAAAAGAGAAAATTTACGGCGAATTCATGTGGAACTTACACTTCTTCTACCTATCATCATAGGAGCATTAGCCTATGTACCTACAGATTTACACAAAAAACTAGACATACAAGGTTTTTCAAAGAAAGAGATAAAGAAACTAACGCGCATGCTCGAAATCCAACCAATTAGCAACACAGTAATGATTTGTAAGACATTCCAAAGAATCTTCATCTCAGATTCTTGAGATAAATACATGCACACACACACACACACACACACACACACACACACACACATGCACACACACACACACACAGAGACACACACACACACACACACACACACACACACACACACACACACGATTGTGCGCTTCGGCAGTTCAGTCAAAACAACGACTCAAACACATTAACAAATATTCTGAACTCGCTTAACTTGAAATGCGACAATTTACGAAAAACTTAATAAAATTCCAATTGAAAGCATACATGTAATACATACATAAATAGAAACATTCATATATGAATGCATACATACATACAGAACTGTCCCCTTTGGTCATGGATGACCATAGCATTGCATCTAGAAAATTACTCTCCCAGGCACAATCCAGGCATTGTTGTTTATGGAAGACCTGCAGTTGAAAAGCAATGCCTCATTGCTTTTCACTTGGCTCCAAAACACGGAGGACATTTGGATGATGTCTTCATCATGGTACACATTCGCTTAACAAAATACTATTCCAGATCATTAGCCCAGACCTGTTTTTGACGCTTCATGCGACAGGCTCGTAATGCTCTAGAAACAACAATTGCTGCAGTCGAATATTTTGTAGTCATCTCTTTCGTCTACTTTATAATTCTTCATATCTGCGAGACAGCCTAAAAATGTGTTTTTCAACCAAATTTTGACAGCTAAGCATTTGCTCGTATCGATATGTAGTGCAATTTGTCTTATGGTATCCGTTAAGAAAGTGCCCGGTATTATTCTGTGGTCTTCTGAGGGCGTGATGATTTCTATGTTCATGATGACATAAACCAACAACAAATCGCTAAATATAAGTTACATCCACACACACATAAATATATCCATATATATATACACACAAACATACATTCATATATACACACATACATGTATTCATTCATACCTATCTCCACACAAAAGAACCGATTAACTTAGTGCCAGATTAAAGTTTGCACCAAAAAAGAAACAACATAAAATTGATTTAAACTGGAAGCGATACATTTCATATTAGTATATTTCATATTATTTGTTTTCTACCTTCATGGGAGAAATCACTTATAATATATGAGCACCAAAGGATAATAAACTTGCTAAGTTCTTCACAAAGTAATATATCAAACATGCCTATTACAACGGTTTTATCTAATTGCTTTGGTTATAAATATACTATAAGAATTGAAGTGAATAGACCTATGATTTGCTATAGGATTAATGAAATATTAGTAGTACAGCTCAACATGCAAACATGTTATTATGTTGATACATAACCGGTTTTGCCTGAGCGAACTTAGAAGAAATAAGTTTCGCTTTTGGTAACTATATTTATTGTATCAGACTATGTCCAAAGGAGGAACTATCCATTCAACATTAAGATCTTCCGATTCATCATGACAACCGTAGAGACTTTTTCTTTAAATTCATTACTTAACATTCTATATATACGCACGGCCTTTTAAGAAACTGCTGTTCTCTCTTTGACACTAAAAACAGTAATAAATAAATAAATAAAAGAAAAAGGTACATATGACTGGTTATATATTCAAGAGGTATCGCCTTCAGTCAAAATATGTTCAATCAATTGTCAATTTGAAGAAATTCTTTAAATGCTTGCTTAAAAGTAAACCGATTAATTTTTCTAGAGTATGCATTTTTTTTATGGCTGCTAAGCATCGTTCTATATTTCTCGGGAAATTGTATGTATATTGTTTAATGAAATGTTGATTATCCTTTCTTTTTCATCCTTATTCGTGATAAAGAAGACATATTTGAAAGGTTAAAAAAAAGAAACAAACTAAATTCATTTTTAGAAATGCCATTACGTCTCTAAATATATTGCACTCTATAACGTGCAGCCAGGAAACAGAAACTTAAGTAAAATATTCAAATAATGCTGTATGCAATAGTGTCTTAACAATTATCTACACGAAAGAAGGACTATGAATAAAGAAACAATTGGAATATCTATAAACGAGTAGAGAATTGTATGCATTTTTAACTTTCAGCAATTTATAATCTGTAAATAGACACAGTTGCATAAGTCAAAGTAGATTTTAATTTCTACAAAGATGTACAGCATGCTCAGAAACTATATATCAGTGTAATTTCTTTGGCAGTTTGTGTCTGTGTTTCGTGTGCGTGTTTCGTGTGCGAGGGCTTGTGTGAATTGCTTCAGAGCCGTGATACACTAAATATAAATATCCGAATCTGCTAAATCCTTTTACTTTGAAACTCTTAAATTTGTGGATAACAAATTTGAAGGAGGAAATATTCAAATTAATATGATTTAATTTGTTATATACATACAAAGTAAATATACTACCACATTATGCATTATTAGTTTGATGATAAATATATTTGTATCTTCTGTAATTTGAATTGTACGTATAAAATATGATTACAGAATCCAAGTACTTCGATGTTAATTTCCGGTTGATATAAGTAACGGGCATCATTTTTGCTATAGGCGATATAAGCAATCTGCAGAGAATATAATAATAATAAATGATCGTATACAACACTCAAACATCCTAGACTAGATTATTAAACTACGTTATTGATTTCAAGATTTTTGAAAATTTTATGAAACCTCAAGATAAAACATTAAAAAGAATATACGTGGGAAATTGACTTTTAGGATATCGTAAATAATATTTCCTCTTGATATTATTTCTATCCTGTATTTCGCCAGCAATTTAAGAGAATGATTTATTGTTTCTAGAAACAACGCGTACATACATACATACATACATACATACATACATACATAATACATACATATAACTCGTATACATGACCGGAAAATTATGATAGCGCAGATAGAGTTGAAAATATATCTAGAACATAAACATCCTTTTTATTGTAGTTACGCCATATACTAATGGTAAAAGCACATGATAGTTATATATATATATATATATATATATATATATATATATATATATATATATATGAATCAAAAGTGATATAACTATGGAATTGTATATTATAAAATATACTTAAATCTATGTAATTAGTAAAATTATACACACACTCACATACACTCGCACATATTTTTTGATATTCCTAGTATCAGGTGTTTCTTCCATCTATCTCTGCTATATATTATCTACAATCATTATCTTATTTAATACTGATATTTTTGTTCAAACATCCTAGGAATATGGTATCCGTATATTGGTATGTCTGTCTCTTTCTCTCTCACACTCTTACACACAGATACATACACATACATATATACATATATTCTTTTTGGGAACATTAAAACTAGTACCATACATAATGCTCTAAATAATGTCATGTATCATGCATATTGGGTTGAAAAATTGTTTCGGATAGAAGAAATCGAAGGCTTCCTGTAGGAGTCGAACATTCATCTCTTGTAGAAATGAATGGTGTCCTACCATTGAACTAAAGATTCCTTGAAATTCTTTCTAACCATATTCTTATCTGTGAGAATTGTATATTGTTGATATAAAATTTTATAAACTTTGGAAAGAATCTGAAATAATAATTGGTGGGGGAGAATGTTGGGGTTAGTGGATCTCGAAGCACATGAGTATAAATCCACAAATCCTTGCAGCTAAAGCGTGTGTATTTAATAATTGAAAAACAACCTTCTTTCTGGATAACGATATATTCTTGATGTTACAAAAATTGTGATACCAGATGTCTATGAAATACTAGGTACCCTACTGAGTTGCGTAGAGATATGTGTGTGTGTGTGTGTCTGTGTGTATACAATATCAAATACACACACAAACACACAGACACCCCTCCCCATACGTTGTAGGTTCAAATTCTGCTGAGGTCGACTCATTATTTCGGAGTCGATAAATTAAGTGCCAATGTAACATTGGGGGCAATGTAATTGACTACCCCCCCTCCCCGAAAATTTCAGGTATTCTGCTTTAAGTAGAAAGGATTATCATTTCTATGAAGGCGCATGAGTCAGTAGTTAGAGTGTCGAGATCACAATCATGAGCCGTGAGTTCGATTCCTAGATCGGTCAGCGTGTTGCGTTCTTGAGCAAAACACTTTATTTCATGTTGTTCCAGTTCACTCAGCTAAAGAAATGAGTTGCGTTGTCACTGGTACCAAGCTGTACCGGTCTCTTCCTTTTCCTTGGATAACATCGACGGCGTGGAGAGGGGAGTTTGGTACGCATGGGTGACTGTTGGTCTTCCAGAAACAACGTTGGCCGGACTTGGAGGGCAATTCCATAGTCATTCATTATCAAAGGAGGCTTTTACCCTTATATATGTGTGTATGCGCGCGTGTTTGTGTGTGCGTGTGTGTTTGCGTGTGCGTAGGTGCGTATGTATACATATATGCACACACATATAAAACATGCAGAATCATACACATACAAAGCCGAAAATATTCAGACGGGTGATTTGGAAAATAAAAATTATAGATAAAACTATGATTAGTAACGATAAAAATATGTTTCCCCATATATTGAGTGTGTGTTCAAGCGGAGCATCTAAGTGAACGTTTTTTTTTTCTTTTTTATCAGTTATAGAAGTTCATCAACAATCAATATCCTTGATAGAAATTTGTTGATAATCGAATGAGTGGGCAGATGAATATGGCTTGTACATATTTTCTTGAATTGGTAAGCAACAATGTGGTCGAGGTAAAATTTTAAACTGAGTACGCAGAAGACGGACTACATGTATTCCATTTATTTATGTTGTGAGTGAGCACTGTTGCTATTATAAGACTGAACTAAATACAAGTCTTTACCATGCGAGATGTTGTTGCAAATTATATTTTCTCAATCCCATTTCTACTTTCCAGCATTCTGCATTTGATGAAATAATTTTTCGATCCGTTATCGTTGGTTTTGATTTTTCGTAAAATTATGGCTTTTAAAAATGTCTATAAATCAATACATCTGGCACCATATTCAATAGTATGTTGATGAACTGGTGAATGCTTATAGAGAAACTGAATAAAATACAATACATGGCATAACATTTTTAAAAAGATACAAAGATACCTATGTGAAGAGGACAGATGAAATATAAACTGAATGAAAATCCTATTAGGAGTTTCTAATTGACTTCAAGAAATTATCTGCAAATTAGTAAGATCACACAGCTCTTTATTAACATACGGGGACAATCAGGTAACAAAACTACAGTAATGCATGAGAACGCAAACGAATAACAAAGATATTTGTTCACATACAAACACTATTACCCCCATTGACCAACCAAGAAGAAAATAAGTGTTTTTATGTCATACAGAAATAATAGTTGAATTTATTTATTCTATATTAAACTTGTGCGTTACATACAAAACAACATATATTTTAAGGAACGAAAATTAGTATATAGAAAGTGAGCATGAAATTATTGATATGTTTGTATTACCTATTAAAAGCAGTCGTTTGCTATGATGCAAAATAAAATATGTATTATGGTCTTCTCATAAAAATGGTGTAATAAAAGTAGTAGAAAGAAAAAAAACTATACACAGTTGAATATTTATTACTGATAAATATGAAGCATTGTACCATTTCACTGATAAATGTTAGAAAGTATATTGAATAAGTCGTGTATTAGAATAATGAACGTAAACATGCGGTGAGAGTAAAATACTTTTATGCGATGCCTAATGACTAATATGTTTTTCTAACAGTATAAAAGACAACTACATATAACTGTGTGCGTACGTCCTTGTATCATTATCTGAGCATCAATGGAAGTGTAACTGACGTAAATTGTCGAATAAATCGAGAATTTATTACACTTGAAAGTTTAACAGCTGGCATGAAGAAGAGAATTGCTTAAACATTAAATATCTCTGACACGCCAAATATAAATTTCTCTCATTGCCACTCTGTATGTCTCTCTATCTCTTTCGACACACACACTTACACACACACGGCATATATATGTATACGTGTGTGCGTGCGTATGTGTTTATCTGTCTATCTATCTATCTCTAGATATGTATATATATGCCGGTATGACAAAAGCTCTACCACGAAAATTCTTGAATTATTCAAATTATTAGCGAATCTACAGGAAGTATCATCATTACGAAATGGCACCTATGAGCAGGTACATTGGAGAAGAGGGATAAACACGTCGGACATACTACTAAGTAAAAGGAGAAGTTAACGTTTAAATATAAGAAGACAATCATTAATAAGCGTTTGCTGCTTAATAGCCATATTCAGAACGAAAAGGCTATATTTCCAGCAGCCAAGGGACATAGACTTATACAAAACGGGGTAAAAACCAGTTATTGCGCATGTAATTTGCAGAATGATTAAAAAAGTTATAAATTAAGAGAAATAACTGGAAGTAACCTCTGATATGATTTTTGCTCTAACACTTATATTTTATGATTTGTAAACTTTTCGATTTTGATTTCGCATGGATCTTTCGCACATGTTACACTAGACATCGTGCATGGGAGAAATTGCGCTTTGTATGGCAGAAAATTTTCGTTTTTGTGATTAGTTTCGTTAAAAGGCCACTTCCTTCAAGTCTTCCACAGGGTCCTTTGTCCCATTCCACTAATGTTATTAGATTAGATTTGTTTTTGAATGGAGACTCCGGTGTAGCACATCCATGTTGTTCATCATCGTTACCATGATATAGAATAACTGGATATTATTGAAATTAATTAGATAAATGAAGTCAAGACGAAAGAAATCTTCAGAATCGAGTATCCGATGAGAACCCAATTTGTGCTAAATGGATGCAGTAAGATCAAAGCGATCAGCAGTTAGGCTGCCCATTTGAAGAGGTATGGGACAGGAAAAAGTAGTAATTACAAGAGATAGGTCGCACAACACGTAAACAAAATACAATGAACAAGGAACTAAACCCTAAAATTGATATGGTAAGACTGCATGTAAAGAAGAAAAAACATTGAAAGGCGATTAGTGAGTTGTGAGGGTTGTGTAAGAGAGGAAGGGAACAGCCTTACGTGGTATGTCAAGGGTAGAAAAATGTTTAAAGCAGTGAAAATGAATGGAACCTTAAAACATAATGATGCGCTGGACCCAAAATAATTTTTAAAAACTCAGGAAAAACAACGGAAGGGGAAGCTTGGCAAAGCAAGAACACGTACACAGTTCTAGAAGGATAGATATGTGATTGACTGGAATAATGTGCGGCAATGGCTGAAGAAGGGGGACTTAAAACGCTGCACAGACTCTCAAAACGAATTACGCCGGCTTCATCGTACCTCAAAATTTTGTTTCTCTTCTGCTGAATGCTTCCTTTATGATGGTGGCTTTGATGACTAACTTGACCAATTCTTGAAAAGAAGAGTCGATGACATTGACTGCATGATAATGTTGTTCGAAGACGAGTTTCATTTTGTCACGGTTTCTTCTGCAGTCATTTGAATTCTTCCGTGTCTTCTTGTGGCTTCGAAGATTTTGGTTCCAATGGTTATGGAGCACCACTACTTGGTATTGTCTCGATCTTGTTTAAAGATCTTGTTTCAACGATTTTATTTCAAACGATTTAGGCTCAAGTCACAAGAACTTTCAGAGTTGTTTTGAATTGGTCCTTAGATCTCGTAGTCTTTTCCCTGAAGTGAGCTCGCTGAATAAAACTTGATGTGGGAACCTTGACATTTCCATTTTGCTACATCCCTAACCATGGTTCATGATCAGCGACTCAGTGACATGACTGTTGGCTTCCAGAACATTGTGGTTCGTGCCAAAATGTTTCCATTTGATGCTTAAAATTAAGCGAAGATTCTGTTGAAAACATTCTAACTTTGGGACGCTATGGATTTGGTGTCGTTGTCATCTAGCAAGGTTGAAATAACAACAATATTATAGACCATAATTTTCATTGATAAGTTCAGATCTTTGTTGATGAAGACGCATTTTATTAGCGTTCCAATTCGTTCCCGCTCCAATTCTGTGTTCAATGTCCTTTTCTGACGTGCACTTGTTTTATAAAAGGCTGCCTAGATATGGTAAATGCTCTATTTGTTCGAGAAGTGTATTAGAGATGGTAATATGATTTGGAAAGATGGTATTTCGGGTTGGATGTGTAAGGACCTTGGTTTACTTGATGTTTACTGTAAGGCCTAAGCGATGGTAGGCCTTTGCAGAGTTGATTACAAACTCTTGGCTTTCCTCTTTTGAATGACAGAGGGCAGCACCGTCATTAGCATACTGAAGTTCTACGATGTGTTGCGTGTGTGTTAGATGTTTAGTATATCATAGCGATATCTAATGTATACTCCTGGATTGTCTGGAGGAAATTTGCAAAGGAATGCAGCCAGATATAAGGAGAATACTGCAGATACCAAGCTTCATTCTTGGTTTCGTCAGCACGTGATGGGAAATTCTGACAGCATGTTTTAGTAGAACACAGGTCCAGATATATTATTATGCATCATTTGAAGCGGAGAGCTAAAATGATCACGACATCCAAAGCAATAAAGAAGCCTCCACACAGCAGCACCTGGAACGGTATGAAAGGCCTTTTTCTAAGTCATGAAAAACAAGGAAAGTAGGCTTTTTTTCGTATTTGCATTTCTCTTGGAGCTTCCTTTCACACAATATATTGTCGATTGTATCACGAAGGGAACGGAATCTACATTTCGTTTATGATCCGGTGTCTGTTTAGAAGGACCGTGACAAAAACCTTTCCAGGTATGCAGAGTAATGATATTCCTCTCAAGTTCTCACAAGTTTTCGGTTAACTTTTTGAAGCCATGAGGTTTCCTTGATATTTGCTTCATCGCTTGCTTAGATTGTTGTAAAGTACGCCTCATGTTCTTCTACAGCTAAAGAAGATGATTTGCAACATGTTTTAGGAGTTTTCCAGCGGTGTTCGAGTTTCTGTTTAGGGAGGTGGAAAATGATCCTTCCAGCGAAAGAGTATGTTTCCTGGATCCATCAGAATGTTTGTATTGTCAGCTGCTATAAGAGTCCAGTTGATGCTTGTACTGGTCCAAATAGTTCTTCTGTTCCGGCATAAAATAATTTCTGAGGTCACTTACATCTGCATAGCCCTAACGTTCAACTGTCTATTCTTGCCACCTTCCTGTTTTAGATTCTGGAAATGCTTTATTTTTCTTTAGTCTGCATATTCTATCTTTTGTTCACGAGTCCGACGTGCATTCATTTTTGCTTGATTCAGATTGTTAATTTCAATTTTGTTATCATCAAAGCAGTCCTGGTTTTTGATATTAGTGAAGCTGAATACAGTGTTTGCTGTTTCTGTGACTTTGTAGCGAATGGCTCTCCGTTCTTCATCAACGATTTCTTCGTTTACTGGATTAGAAGAAATTTTCTGACTTATTTTGGATTCAAAAATGGTTGCGGTGTCATGGTTCTGAAGTTTGCGATGGCATATTTTCTACGAGATGGTTGTTGATGTTGCAGACTCTTCCTTTTTTTATGAATGGTGATTCTCATGCATGTGATGATAAGGCGATGATCTGTCCAGTATTCGTGGACCTTAAGGCCCACCTTGATGATAAAGAAGCCTCTTATGTCTTGTTGCTGTATGATGGCATAGTCTATCAAATGCTAGTGTTTGGATCGGGGATGAATATACGTGATCTTAAAGCGTATTGGAAGTCGAAATTGAGTATTCATGAGGAATAAATTATGTTCCAGTCATAGACTTAGACGTAGTAACAGATGTTCATTGGAGCTGCAATTCCCAACGCCTTCTTTACCGATGGCATTTTCCCATAGGCGATGATACTTTCCTACACTTGCTTTGAAATCTCGTAGTAACAAGAGTTTGTCCTTCGGTGGTATGTTGAAAATGATGTTACTTAGATGATGGCATATGTGATTCTTTACTGTATCTGCATCAAGATTTGGAACATAAGCAGAAATGATGGTGATATAATTTTCTTCAGGAAGTGGTAGGCGATGAGTCATTCGTCATTTGTTCATGACATTTGGCGTTAAGTGATGGTCTGTTATGCTGCAGATTTTTATAGCATAGAATTCTCCCCTGCCTTCATTCTTACCTTTCCGACAAAATGTATAGCTAGAACCAGTTCCTTCCAATCTTCCCCAACCTAAAACTCGTGTTTAACTCATTGAGTCTAACCAGTTCTTTTAACACTAGAGATGTGCGTGTTTCTGCTCTGTCAGTGTTCTCAATTTCGAGAAGATTTCAACATTCCATATTTCAAAGATAGTATTGATAGATTTTATATGTATATGTTGTCTGTTTTCGTTCTTTCGATAGAGCACAGTTGTAAAATAAGCGTGTAAGATTGAAATATATTCCTCACGTGTACATTTATGCTATTTTGATTTTATTTGCGCGACATGAGGAATAACGTCCGGCCCTTTATTTTGACGGTCATTTTCGTAGAGCACCGGTCCGTTCGTTTCCGGTGTTAAATGGTTTCGTACGTGTAGTTTTTCGAACATTTTATGTAACAAATTTAAAGTACGATTGTCATTCTTGGGTTGAATAATACCGGTATTATTTAATCTATTAATGGTTTCTTTTGTGCATGGTGTTTGGGGACAGAGATGGTCTGGTATTGATTGGATTGTAATGTATCAAGCGTGTTTACATGTGCTATACGAGCAATGGAGACGATATACAGTTAAAATACATAATTTCGTTTGGAAAATAGAAATAAATTTTAATGAGTATTACTTACTCAGACATTGTCCAACACTTTGTCAGTTATTATAATGAGTGAAATCCAAATAAAGTGAGAAGGAAAGAGTGGAAAATAAATACATAAGGGGCTCCCTCTTTTCGAAAGAATTCTCCTCAAGCATATAAGAGGGAGGATTGAAACAAAATCTTCAAGAATTACCCGAAAGAACAGATGGAGGATGACTAATCTGATATATGGAACGATAAAGGATCCCTCGACAGAAATAGATGATATGAGAAATGTGTGCAGGTCACTTATAAATGGTGACGTGATTTACCCTTGAGTCAAATGGAGAAAAGATATCGATAATTATTTTGCTTAGTCTTATTTTGTTCTTCTCTTTAAAAAGTTTATACATTTAGTACTTAAACAGACAAACACCTTTTGTCTCCAAAACTACAGAATGTTTAATTGGAAGATATCAGTTACAATCTATTGTATTTGTTTTAATACAGTGCGGTGGAATTAGGTTCCTTAATATATTAAGTTTCAAATTATACACAGAATCACATGCGTTAATATTGTATTTCTCGAATTGTAACTTATGTACCATCACACTTAACATTTCCCCCCATTGTTCTTTTAATTGAGCTAGCTTCCTGAATGTAAAACACAAAAGGATTGTCCGCTTAATCTAGCAACCAAATTAGCAATGAAGTATCTGCAAGAGTTAACAAGATAAGTTATTATCTTTTTCTAGAATTAGGAACCATTTTGTTGCTTCCATTAGCTAGAATTAGAATCTCAATTAGCAATTTTCATCTGTTAGAATGTGCTGCAAAATTAGTTGCTTACTCTTGTAGAAATTGCAACCAAATTAGTTGCTATCTCTGCTAGAATTAACTATCAAATTATCTGTTCCATCTGCTAGAATAATCAAAGATATTCCATTCATATAAAACACGAGAAATAAGATTTTGTTAGTCTATGTCTAAATGTGTTGCATGAAAAAACAAGATTGGGATTGTTGCGATGGAACAACAATAACAAGAAATTTCTAACTGCTTATTCCTATTACTCCATGATTACATCACCTATTATTCCTAACTGCTGTTTCTATCCCATTATTATCGTCAGATCTTATCATTTTCATTTTTATCGTAGCTCATTTTGAAATGCTATATTTTCTTCTAATGTCTTCAGTACTGACATTGATAGACTGAAAGTGAGAGATAATTTGCTTTTCATCCTTAGAAAAGTGAGGAACAGCAGATGCTTAAGATCATTATTCTGTTTTGAAAGTTAATATACACTTTCAATCTTCTGTATTCTTCTGTATAATGCAATTACTATAAGAAGGGAAAGCAGTTGGATAACGTCTTATACATCACTTAATTGATATATATCAATGATATTTCCCACTTGCGTATAAATTGGTTCTCAAATATGACATTTGTTATTGTATTAGTTGAATCAAATTGTTGGCAATACCAAATATTTATGAGTTTCACTGAACATTGAAGTCATGTTCCACATCGTAATCTTTCTTGAAATTAATCCAACTAGTCACATATTCATCAATTAAATAATTATAAGACGCTATGCGCATGATGAATACTACTTTGATGAGAGAGAGCATGTTCAATGCGCAGAACATTAAAACCGTAACATATACATCGAGGGAAACATAATACTAGACGACGCTTAATATTATATTTTTCATGTGCCCGTCAAGTATGGGAGACCAGTTCAGACATAGTTCTACTTGCTTAAGTTTCGTCAGTAGACAAAGTGTCTCGTCTCTGTATCTTACAAAAGGCGTAACGAACAATGAATCATTTAGATAAATATAGCGAAATATATGTCGGATAAAATATGCTTAATGGGTGAACGATTAAATGGAATGCTGCGTTAAAAAGAATAGACACCGTCCAGTATAATAACTGGACACTAAACGAACTATGTAAAATAGACAGGAAAACAAGAAAAATAATGACAGGATATAGGATGCACCACCCAAAATCTGACATAGAAAGGCTATATATACAACGCACAGAAGGTGGCAGGGGTCTTATACAGCTAGAAAACTATTATAAAATAACCACCATAGGACTGCAAAAATACCTACTCCAGAAGCAAGGGAAACTAATACAAATAGCCACAAAACACGAGCAAAACAAAAAACTGTTTTCAGTATTTAAGGAAGCTGACAAATACAAACAAGAAATCAATCTACCTAACAAATACGAAGAAGAAGAAGAAGAAACAACAAAAGCTATAAAACAAATGAAATCCAAACTAAAACTAGAACAGCAACGGACCATGATAAAACGATGGCAAGAAAAGCCCCTACATGGTAAATACTGGGCTAAACTAAATGCGAAAGAAATAGACAGAGAAAAATCCCAGCAATGGCTGAGAAGCTCAGGACTCAAAGCAGAGACTGAAGGATTTTTAATTGCTGCACAAGACCAAAGCCTCCCCACCAGAAATTACCAAAAAACACATAATGAAAAGAAATATAACAAGTAACTGTAGAATATGTGGAGATCGACAAGAAACAATAAATCATATTATCTCTGGCTGCCCAGTCCTGGCTAAGAAGGAATATATTCACAGACACAACAGAGCTGGGACCTATATACACTGGAAGCTATGCCAACATTATGGAATAGCAACAGAAAAAAGATGGTATAAACACACGCCAGAAAAGGTCACAGAAAACGAGAAAGCAACCATACTCTGGGGCATGCCAATACACACAGATAGAGAAATTAAGGCAAATAGACCAGATATAGTTGTCAAAGATCATGAAGGAAAAAAAATGCCTTCTAATTGATGTTTCAATACCAGCAGATGACAACGTTTCTCTAAAAGAAATGGAAAAACTTTCAAAATACAAAGACCTGGAAATAGAGATAACTCGAATGTGGAATCTAAAAACAGAAACAATTCCTATCATAGTAGGTGCCTTAGGTATAATAAAAAAATATTCAGACAAATACATAACAAAAACACCAGGACTTACAAATATATATAACATACAGAAAATTGCACTACTGGGTACTGCACACATTCTACGCAAAACACTTTCAATACAGTAAACATAAGAGCACCACAGCAAACCACAGCACATACCCAAGGCGCACAGAGCTGCGCTCGGTAGTGAAGTGAAAGCACATTATAAACATAAAACTACTGAATAATAATAATAATAATAATAATAATAATAATAATAATAATAATAATAATAATAATAATAATAATAATAATAATAATAATAATAATAATAATAAAGATGATGATCATTATGATGATTATGATGTTGATGATGATGATGATGATGATGATGATGATGATGCTGATGATGATGATGATGATAATCTGTTTTATTACAAGCACAGAGCCTCAAATCTGGGGGAAGAGATTAAGTCGATTACAATGACCCCAGTTCTTCTGGGATTTTCTTACTTGTTTCAGTCATTTGACGGTGGCAATAATAGAGCACCGCCCTTTAGTTGAAGAAATCGACCTCTGGACTTATTCTTTGTAAGCTTGGTGCTTATTTTATCAATCTCCTCTGCTGAACAGTTATGTTACGGGTACGCAAACGCACTAGTATCAGTTGTTAAACAATGGTGGTGGTGGTGGTGGTGGTGGTTGAATAAATAGAGACGCAGACACACAGACATAATATATATAAAAATGCCAGGGGTTTAGTAGAAGCAGTGAAAGCTAAGACGAAATAGTTGCTATTCCTCCTTGTATTCGCCCTCGATTCACTCTCAGTTTGATAACAACAGCATATGCACATGTGTTTATCTGGGGGATTGGCCACCAGATCCGTGAAACCCACATATGCTGCTGTTAGGACCAAATTGACACCCATTGTGGCTCTAACGACGAAAAATATTTTCCTGCTCTTATATAGGATCTTTTTTACTTTTCTTCCAACCACTTGAATGTATATTTTGCTCCAGTCCGCTTAGCTGGCCAAAATAATTTGTAGCTGTAATTCAAAGGGGCCAGCCTTGTTATATTCTGTTTGAGGGTGAATCTATCTGAGAAGTATGTTAATGATATTCATGTCTGTGGAGTACTCAGCCACTTGCGAGTTAATTTTCTCTACATGCGGTAATATAAAGTGAAAGTGACATCCAATATTTGCTGTAGTTATTTGTCCTTGATTTAACAATGTGTGTATGTATCTGCGTATCAACTTTTCTTTCGATCTATGTACCTACTCTCTCTCTCTCTTTCTCTCTCTCTCTCTCTCTCTCACTTTTACTCTCTCCTTCTCACTTCCTCTGTGTCCCTCCTCTCTCCCGCTTTTAATTTTACAATGTGTGTTTGTAAAAGACCTTGATTTGAGAATGCATGGACAATCTGAAAAGAATACACAAGACGTGAAGGATAATACAGCATCGTGGGCCCAAAGCCTGATCGTTGCTGCACAAGACCAGGCTCTAACTGCCATTTCAGGTAAGTATAACATCTATAAACGTATGACACCAAGAAATGCAGACACTGTAGGAAGTGTGTAGTAAATTTGATCTATTTGGTAAGTGGATGTGAGAGCCTTGCACAAAATAATACAAGCACTGACACGATAAAGTGTGTGTGTATCTTCATTGGCTCTTATGCCATAAATACCAATATGAAGTAACAGAGAACTGGTATGAGCATGTACCAAGTAAATTTATGCAGGAGGGTGGAAAAGTAAAGATACTCTGGGAGTATGATTTTCAGACGTATGGTCTAATCGAACACTATCGGCCGGATATTGTCATATTGAATAAGAGAGACAAATACGGTCAGATCATTGATATAGCCATACCAAATGACATGAATGTTGTGAGTAAAGAGGTTGAAAAAATCACCAAGTACTCCGAATTGAAAGTGGAAATGGCAAGAGTGTATGGAATGCGAGAGGTTAATGAAAAAGTGATACCAGTGGTAATCGGAGCGTTGGGCGCAATCCTATTGAAACTTCAAAACTTCTTGAGGCAACTGGAAATCCCATGTAAGACTGATGTCTTGCAAAAAGCAGCCATATTGGGCACAGCGCACATCTTAAGGAAAGTATTATCTTTCTGCAGGCCTTGTGACTTACCTACACTGTGTTACGAAGGAATAATAATAATGATGATGATGATGATGATGACCACGACGACCAGCATAACGGCAAAAAAAATTCTTTTAAATATTGACATAAGGCCACCTGTTTCATAGTAAAATACTATCCGATGACATCAGCTCCATAACTTGAGTGATGTATTATTTCATCATCTGAAACTGTAAAAAGTCATAGTTAGAGTTGAGCTCAAAATGTAAAGAATTAGAACAAATATGAGAAAATAAGTTTTGCCATGACAACAGCAACAAGAACTAGAACATAAGACTAACGACAACAACAGCATTACTAATAATACTGATTTCATATGTTGACACAAGGCCACAATTTCGGAGAGAGATTCAACTGGTAATGATTTTATTCACCCCGGGTGTGTAAAAGGCTAAGTCAACTCCAGACAGTAGAAACTGATGAAATGCCTCGAAGCGTGCTAAAGATTCTGTCAGCTTACCGACTTAGCAGTAATAATAATATTAATAATACTATACCTAGCAATAATAATTTGTAAGAATAATAATAATAATAATAATAACAACAACAACAACAACAGCAACAACAACAAGGTAGGAGAAAAAAAGAGATGTAGGAAAATGTATCGTACAACTTTATATATATATATATATATATATATATATATATATATATATATATGTATATATATATATATATATATATATATATAAGGAATACTTATATTTATTAGAAATTTGCGAACATTACAAATATATATGAAAAATTTAACCACTTGAAAAATGAAATTGGCAAGCAACACCTATCGATCACGTAGTTAACAATATTGAACTTAGTGTGGTATTCGCATGCATTTTTAATCAACCCCCTTTTTTTAACGTCAAGATTGATTGATAGATTAATTTTGAAAAATATATACACAAACGTGTAATCAATATTATAATTCTCTCTAAGTAGTTTGTTTTCAATACTAGAATATCTTTATAATTTGAATATATTTTTGAAATGAAAACAAGGGAAAATAAATATACTTAACTAGATATATACACATATTCTCACAAGTTTGCACTCTCATACACAGCCATATATAAATCTTTATTTCTATGTTTGTATAAATGTGTGTGTGTACCTGCATGTGTGCGTGTATATGAATCTATCTATCTATCTATCTATCTATCTATCTATCTATCTATCTTTTTTTTTCCCCCCCCCCTTCCCAGTTTTTCTCCTCTGAAATTGCTACTGCAGAGGAGAAAAACTGGGAAGGGGGAAAAAAAGTCGAAGTCCTCCTCCACATCACTGAAGAGGAGTGCCAAAAGATCCCCACACACATCCAACTGGCAAAGGACCACAAGTTATATGTAGTGGTGGAAGGAAGGCGGCCACGTTGTTATGTATGCGGCAGCGAAGCACACCTCAAGGACAGTTGCCCAACCGCCGCCAACCAAAAAAAGCAACAAGGGCAACCACCAAAACCCGGAAAAAAACCCTACTACCAACACCACCATCAACAATCAAAACAAGAGAAACACAAGCAACACTGGCAACTGAGAAGACAACAGCATCTGCAAAAACAACAAGTGAGGAAGCAGGGGAAAAGAAAGAAAATTCCAAGACTGTTTCCCCCTCCCCCACATCACACACACCTCACACAAATAACAAGCCATCAGCACCAACAAAAACAGCAACACAACCACTCACACAAGCACACACAGACGCTCACAATTTGCCCCTACCCCCTTCCGATTCCTCAGAACCTTCGTCGGAAGATGAAAGTAATGAGGAATGGCAAATAGCCCAGAAAGGAAGGAGGAAGAGGAGCAAGAAAAGAAAAGCAAACACAAACAAAGCAGGGAGATACACAACTCCCGAAAACACTCCAGACACCAACACAAGCACACACAACTACAACACAAGCAACAAAACCCCAAAAGCAAGTACACACACAATGCTCACTGCCATCAACACAAAAAACTCAGAGTTGATGGAATACATTAACACAAAAACAAACATAACAAACGAAGACATAAAAACCAGCAACCACCCATACACAACACCGCCAGAACACATCAAAATACTACACATAACACCAACCCTGCACCACACACTAAAATCTATTTTTCCAAAGGCAGTTGGCAAATGCCAAAAATACCTGGCGAAAAAACTATATAGTGATCTCCTCGAAGAAAACCCGAAGGAGGAGACACAAAAACTCTCAAACGGTAAGTGACTCTCTTTATAAAACTTTAACACTCAAATCAAAATGATGCTCAAGATTGGTTGTGTAAATGCGCGTGGCTTGGGGTCCCCTTGGAAACAAGGGTACCTCCTAAATGACATAAAGTCACATAAACTAGAAATCATAGCCATAAGCGAGACCAGACTCCATGATCCGCGGGCCCTATCGTCCATGTTTGGCAGACAGTTTAACATTTATTTTTCTCCCTGCCTGCCGAGAATGGGCGGTAGTGGCACGGCGGTACTCTTTCGCAAGAGTCTGGATCTCGAAGTAAAGACAGTATTCATAGACCCGGAGGGTAGATTGGTTGTTCTGGATGTCGATGGCAGCGATGGGTGTGCTTTTCGACTCATATCAGTATACGCACCACCTTTAACAGGTAGGCCGGATTTCTTTCGACGTCTAGAAGTATTCCTAGGAACGTCTCGTCCTTTACTTTTAGTGGGGGATTGGAATGCTACCTTGGACACGCATCTAGACTATGTGGGCAGAGATAGGAATAGACGGGGATGCAAATGCCTCAAAGACCTGCTCAGACGCTTTCAACTGTCTGACAGGTACCGACTCGATTACCCGAATGCGCCAATGTGGACATGGACAAACCGCATCGGGTCGTCGAGATCGTATCTAGATAGAATACTGTGTAGGAGAGTAGATAGAGATAGCATAGGGTGTCCACAATTTCACATAGTCAGCTACACGGATCACAAACTTGTGACGTGTACGCTAGACTTAGATAAGACACATAGGCAGGGCTGCGGTTACTGGAAACTAAACGCGTCTTTCCCGTCGAGACCAGTTTTCAGAGACCGGATTAGCACGTTAGTAAAGAGGGCTTTGACAGGAGCCATCATCAATAACAAATGGTGGTTTGCCCTCAAGAGAGCAATAAAAGCAGAAGCGGTTAGGTATAGCAAAGCACTAGCCATAGACAGAAACAGAGTAGAGGGTGAACTAGTTAAGAAGCTAGAAGAGGCAATTAGAAGTGGCATCGCATCCGACGTTTTGGCGGCGAGGTTGGCCCTTGACCAACACTTCAACGCCAAACACGAAGGGTGCGTTGTCAGGGCTAGGATGCGTGCTCTAAGAAACGAAGGTGTTGGAGCCGCACGAGAGGCCCGGGTGGCGGAGGCGCAACAGGGCAACAAAGCCACCATTCGGTCTCTGGTGGACGAACAGGGGCGCGAACTGCTCGAGCCAAGCAAAATGTGTGAGGCCTTTCAGCGGCACTTTGCTCGACTGTTTGGGACGAATGGCGAGCGAGAACGCAGGGTGGACTTCAGTGCCTACCTGCACAGCCTGCCACGACTCTCGGCAAGAGAGGCGGAGTGCTGCGAAGGTGCCATCACGGCGGCGGAAGTGAGGGACGCGATGGCGGGATGCTCGAGGGACAAATCTCCGGGTTTGGATGGTCTGCCCTACGAGCTTTACAACTGTAAGCCAGACTTGTTTGGAGACGTCTTGGTGGCGGTGTACTGCAACTGGCAGCAAAACGGGAGCATTCCCGGTTTTGTGAGTCGAGGAGCCGTAACGCTGCTGAAGAAAGATCCAAACAAGGGGGACGTCATAGATAACTTTAGGCCCATCACTCTGCTCAATGCAGACTTGAAAATTTTGGCCAAGGTGTTAGCCAAGCGGTTGGCGCTTGTCATCGAGAAACTGATCGGCAAGGCGCAAACGTGCGCGGTGCCGGGCAGGAGCATCCATGACAACCTCCATCTGATGCGCTACATCATAGAGAGGGTAGTTAAGGAACCTGGCATGGGTGGGGCCCTGATCAATTTAGATCAATCGAAAGCTTTCGATAGGGTAGACCATCAATACTTGGAGGCTGTCCTCATAGCAGCCGGCTTCGGTCCCATTTTCCGCGGCTGGATTGCTGCCTTGTACAGAGGCATCCGTTCGGTAGTTCGCGTCAATGGGCATCTATCAAGACCCTTCGACATTGCACGTTCGGTCCGTCAGGGATGCCCCCTCTCGTCGCTTCTGTACGTGTTGACTCTCGAGCCACTACTGCGGAAGCTGGCGACGCTGAGGGGCATCCCGCGAGAGTTGGGATGCGGGACGAGCGTGTCGGCATACGCGGACGACGTCACCGTCATAGTGTCTAGCCAAAAGCACATCGAGCTTGTCGGCGAGACACTGAGAGACTACGAAGCGGTAACGGGAGCGAAAATCAACCGGGATAAGTCAGTGGGCTTGCGGCTCGGCACCTGGAGAAGCAACCCCATGCCGTCAAGTAGCGCCTCCGTCGTGGGACGTTGGACTGACGGTCCGGTTGAGATGCTCGGGGTCTGGTTTGGTCCAGACCTCCAAACGGAGAAGAACTGGGACGAGATAACGAGAAGGGTGGCCACTCTAGCCCGGCAATGGGCCGAGAGGAAGCTTTCCCTGAAAGGTCGGGCGGAGGTGGCGAACACGTACATCGCGTCCGTCATCTACTACCGCCTGACCGTCGTTCCTTGTCCCGACCCTACCATCACCAAACTGGAGCGCATCCTCTTCCGCTTCTTGTGGAAAGGAAGCGTTCCGATGGTTAGGCGATCCGTTTGCTGCCAACACCCGTTAAAAGGAGGACTGGGCATGCCGTGGTTGATGATGCGCAGACACGCGCTGAGACTGCGACATCTCCGGCTCTACGTAGACAGCGGTGAACAGGTGTGGTCGCCGTTTGTGCGGCGCGCTTTCCCGCAGCTCGTCTCCATGACCGAACTGCAGTCATGGATCAAGAAGAGGCCGAGGAAGGGCGAATGGCACCGCGAGTGTCGCGCTGCTCTTCGGCAACTCCAACAACCCGGGTCAACCTTGAGCGACTGCATCACAACTAACGCATTCTATAGTGGATTAGTGGAGGGAAGGTACGACGACGATCTCGGGGCGAACCTGGGCGTCGACGAGGAATACCTGACCCGCCTGTTTAAGACGACCTTCGGGCCGGGACCTATGGACAACTTCCAGAGATCCCTGGCCTGGCAGTGCTATCGAGAAGCACTACCCGTTCGGGATAAGCTCTACAGGCATGGCTCGAGAAACACGGGGCCGACCTGTCCGAGATGCCGGCAGAGCGACGAAACCGTTCTGCACGCACTCGTACAGTGTCCCACCATTTCCGAGCTGTGGGCTTACGTCGAACAACTGCTATCGCGTGTGGGACGAGTCGGTCTATCAGCCGAGTCTATCGTGAATATTGTCGCGCCTCCTTCCTTTAAACGGGAAGGAAGAGCTATTTTCATCGTACTTGTGGCTATGGCGAAAGAATGTGTATGGTGGACGCGTCTGAAAGGTCTAGAGACAAAGACTTTCCTCTCTGGGCAATCTCTCATCAACTTCTTCAAGTATCACCTGAAGAGGAAGTTGAGAGTAGAAAGGGAAGTCTTGTCTAGTGAATGCTTCAAAAAAGATGGGTGAATGTAGCAAGGATGGCACGTGTGAACGACGGAGCCATCTTGAGCATAACCCTATGAACAAGAAAAAAAAATAAAACAAAAAGGCAAAAGAGAGTCACTTACTGTTATAGTTTCTTCAATGAGAATATTGACCAAGGTTACCGTGGTCTTTTCCGTAGGCTTTTCCTTCCACGGCTAAACCTAAACTGTCCTCCCCTCTTTTTACACGAGAACATTACTGTGTGATACACGATCCCTATTGATCGGCCTTTCCTTTTCTTTTTTTTTCGATCCCTTTTGATCGAACTGCCCCTTTTTCCCTTCCTACGATCCCTTTTGATCGACACCACCAATTTTTTTTTTTTTTTTTTTTTTTTTTTTCCTTCCTTCCCCCTCCCAAAAAGAAAAGCTCTACATTGTATTTGTCCCATCTTCGTTGAGCCCTGTGTGGCTAATAAAAGAAATGTATCTATCTATCTATCTATCTATCTATCTATCTATCTATCTCTATGGACGGACGGTAGACGTGTCGGCTACGTAAGTTTTGCCTTTTTCATGTTTTAAAAAGTTTGTTTGTAAAGTTTATTTTATATACAAAGTTGTATAACCACTTGTATACTCTCTGGTGCAAGTTTTTTGCGACGGAAATCTGCCCTGTGTGGCACATTTCCAGGATATAAAAACCAATTTCGGCTTTCTAGCCATTTTTTTTTTTGAGACGATGGCGTCTTGTAGCCATGAAAATTTTTGTGAAACGAACGCTGCATTCTGCAGTGTTTCGTTCGAAAAAGAATTTCCTAGTCTTCCTTCCTCACAGTTAAAGGAGAGAATGGAGAAAAAGAAAGACTCTGCTGCTACAGCAGTCTTGCCTGCCAACGTAACCAGTGACAACAACAACAACAACAACAACAACAGCAGCAGCAGCAGCAGCAGCAGCAGCAACAACAACAAGGACACAAATGTCCTTGCTAACAAAACCACTGTCATCACCACTGATAACACCACTACCGCTACCACCACCACAACGAATTTGCCGAGGCTTTGAAGCCTAGGAAAAGAATTTTGAATATATCGAAAGAGAAATTACTTGCATGCAAAAGCATGCTAAGTAAAAAGGACGTTACAGTCCATCTTCAAACGCCCGCGGACTTTAAGATAAACATCCATAAAAAAACTATCATCTACAGAACCATTAATTTAAAGACAAAGACAGTGGAAAATGTTGAGAGGTGCTTAAAGCCGATTTGGTCTTACAAAACTTACATAACGAGAGGTTTGAAATTCGGAACGATAGAGGTAAGACTAGACAGCGAGCAGCGAGCGAAGGACCTCTCCACTAAGTCATTACAACATGAGAACCTGCTCATAATCCCTACGTACCTTGGTCGTAGGGTTACGAAACTAAAAATTTCGAATGTGCCTCCTGAAATTGAGGAAGAATGGCTAGTATCTGCCATATGTCTAGGCATAGAGGAGGAGATAAACATATTAGAAGCATCTGCCGTTTGCAATCAAAACTGGATTGGCCAGGAATTTCAACTCCTGGTACAAATTGATCCAGCAAACTGGGAAAATATTCCACATAGAATCCAATTAACTGAGGATTCAATTTTTCATGTTTTCGTCGAATGCAGAAGGCCAGTTTGCTACGTTTGTAGTAGCAAAACTCACCTTCAAAAAACATGCCCAGTAGCCCAGAAGAAAAGGCAACAACAACGGCAACAATACAAAGAAAAACAACAACAACAACAACAACAACAACAACAACAACCACAAGAAAAGCACAAGAAAAAAACAGCATTACTGCCTACACCGCCATATGCACAACTGGTCAAGCAGTTGTACAACGAAATGGAAAAACGCCAGTAGCCAGCAACACAGCCGAACCAAACAACAACACCACCAGTACCACCAAGAACAGAATCAGCACCATCACCACCACCAACACCAACAACAACAACCCCACAAGAAGGGAACACGAAAAAGACTCCCACCCCACCCCCAAAAACCAAAACACCACATCCCAACTGTCACGAAACAGCACCAACACCACCAACAACAAAATCAACCCACACAAAAATAGACCCCAACACCCTTCCCCTCCCACCTTCCGATTCCTCCGACATGTCAGATGAAGATGACACAGAGGTTTGGCAAGTGGCCACGGGGGGTAGAAGAAAAAGGGGAAAGAAAGAACGGAAAAACAAACAAACAAAGCGGGGAGGTTTACCAGCCCCGAAACCAACACATCCACAGAAAACAAAAACACCAACACAGAACCCCACAACAAGTTTGACAGCGATAAACAGAAACAATCCAGACCTAATGAAATTCATTAGGTCAAACACTAACATAACAGATAATGACACGAAAACAAGCAATCACCCACGCACAACACCACCACAACACATCAAAATCATACATGTAACACGGAGCACAAACAATACACTGAAATCTCTCTACCCGGATACAGTAGGGAGATTCCAGAAATATTCATCAAAAACACTATACAAAAACCTTCTGAGAGAAGGTTGTGAGGCCAAGAGCCAAGAACATTCGGACAGTAATTAACTCTCTTACTCTCTCTCTCTCCTTTCGTGTGTAAAACACAAATTTTGATAGAATCACGGTGAAGATTGGCTGTGTGAATATGCGTGGCTTGGGGTCGCCTTGGAAACAAGGGTACCTCTTAAATGACATCAAGTCACACAATTTGGATATCATAGCCATTAGTGAGACCAGACTCCATGAACCGCGGGCCCTAAAGTCCATGTTTGGCGGACAGTTTAACATTTATTTTTCTCCCTGTCTGCCGAGGATGGGCGGTAGTGGCACGGCGGTTCTTTTTCGCAAGAGTCTGGATCTCCAAGTAAAGACGATATTCACAGACGGCAGCGATGGAGGCGCTCTTCGGTTGCTGGCAGTTTATGTGCCTCCTTTAACAGGTCGGTCAGACTTCTTTCGACGTCTAGAAGTATTCCTGGGAACGTCTCGTCCCTTACTTTTAGTGGGGGATTGGAATGCTACCTTGGACACGCATCTAGACTACGTGGGGAGTGTCACAACTAGAAGGGGATGCAAAGGCCTCATAGACCTGCTCAGACGCTTCCAGTTGTCTGACAGGTACCGACTCGACCACCCAAATGTGCCAACGTGGACTTAGAGCAACCGCATTGGGTCGTCGAGATCGTATCTAGATAGGATAGTGTGTAGGACAAGAGATAGAGATAGCTTAGGATGTCCACAGTTCCACATAGTTAGCTACACGGATCACAAACTTGTGACGTGTACGCTAGACTTAGATAAGGCACATAGGCAGGGTCCCGGTTACTGGAAACTAAACGCGTCTTTCCCGTCGAGACACGTTTTCAGAGACCGGATTAGCACGTTAGTAAAGAGGGCTTTGACGGGAGCCATCGTCAACAACAAATGGTGGTTTGCCCTCAAGAGAGCAGTAAGGGCGGAAGCAATAAGTTATAGCAGGGCACTAGCTGTAGATAGGAACAGAGTATAGGGGGAGCTAGTGATAAAGTTAGAAGAGGCATTGCGAAGTGGCATCGCATCCGACGTTTAAGCGGCGAGGTTGGCCCTCGACCAACACTTCAATGCTAAACACGAAGGGTGTGCTGTCAGGGCAAGGATGCGTGCTCTGAGGAATGAAGGTGTTGGAGCCGCACGAGAGGCCCGGGTGGCGGAGGCGCAGCAGGGTAACAGAGCCACCATCCGGTCTCTGGTAGACGAACAGGGGCCCGAATTGCTCGAGCCGAGCAAGATGTGCGAGGCGTTTCAGCGGCATTTTGCCCAACTGTTCGGGAGGAGTGGCGAGCGAGAAGGCAGGGTGGACATCAGTGCCTACCTGCACAGCTTGCCACGGCACTTGGCAAGAGAGACGGAGTGCTGCGAAGGCGTCATCACGGCGGAGGAGGTGAGGGACGCGATGGAGGGTTGCTCGACTGACAAATCTCCGGGTTTGGATGGTCTGCCCTACGAGCTTTACAACTGTATGCCAGACTTGTTTGGAGACATCTTGGCGGCCGTGTACTGCAACTGGCAGCAGAACGGGAGCATTCCCGGTTTTGTGAGCCGAAGAGCGGTAACGCTGCTGAAGAAAATCCAAACAAGGGGGACGCCATAGATAACTTTAGGCCCATCACTCTGCTCAATGCAGACCTGAAAATTTTGGCCAAGGTGTTAGCCAAGCGGTTGGCGCTTGTCATCCAGAAACTGGTCGGCACGGAACAGACGTGCGCCGTGCCGGGCCGGAGCATCCATGACAACTTCCATCTGATGCGCTACATCATAGAGAGGGTAGTTAAGTAACCTGGCATGGGTGGGGCCCTGATCAATTTGGATCAATCCAAAGCTTTCGTTAGGGTAGACCATCGATACTTGGAGGCCGTCCTCGAAGCGGCCGGCTTCGGTCCCGTTTTCCGCGGCTGGATGGCTGCCTTGTACACAGGCATCCGTTCGGTCGTTCGCGTCAATGGACGTCTATCGTGACCCTTCAACATTGCACGTTCGGTTCGTCAGGGATGCCCCCTGTCGCCGCTCCTGTACGTATTGACTCTCGAGCCACTACTGCGGAAGCTGGCGACGCTGAGGGGCATCCCGCGAGAACTGGGGTGCGGGACGAGCGTGTCGGCATACGCGGACGACGTCACCGTCATAGCGTCTAGCCACGAGCACATCGAGCTTGTCGGCGAGACGCTGAAAGACTACGAAGTGGTGACGGGAGCGAAAATCAACCGGGATAAGTCGGTGGGTTTGCTGCTCGGCACCTGGAGAAGCAAGCCCATACCGTCCGGCAGCGCCTCAGCAGTGGGACGCTGGACGGACGGTCCCGTCAAGTTGCTCGGAGTCTGGTTCGGTCCGGACCTGCAAACAGAGAAGAACTGAGACGAGATAACGAGTAGGATGGCCACTCTCTGCCGGCAATGGTCCGAGAGGAAGCTGTCTTTAAAAGGTCGGGCGGAGGTGGCGAACGCGTACATCGCGTCAGTCATCGAATACCGCCTGACCGTCGTGCCTTGTCCCGATCGCGCCATCACCGAAATGGAGCGCATCCTCTTCCGCTTTTTGTGGAAAGGAAGCGTTCTGATGGTGAGGCGATCCGTTTGTTGCCAACACCCGCTGAAAGGATGGCTGGGCATGCCGTGGTTGATGATGCGCAGACATGCGCTCAGACTGCGACATCTCCGGCTCTACGTAGACGATGGTGAGCAGGTGTGGTCGCCGTTTGTGCGACGCGCTTTCCCGCAGCTCGTCTCCATGACCGAGCTGCAGTCGTGGATCAAAAAGAGGCCGAGGAATGGCGAATGGCACCGTGAGTGTCGCGTTGCTCTGCAACAACTTTGCCGTCCCGGGTCGACCTTGAGCGGCTGCATCACAGCGATGTCATTCTATAGGGGATTAGTGGAGGGCAGGTACGACGACGATCTCGGGGCGAACCTGGGCGTCGACGAGGAATACCTGACCCGCCTGTGCAGGACGACTTTCGGGCCGGGACCTATGGACAACTTCCAGAGATCCCTGGCCTGGCAGTGTTACCGAGAGGCGCTACCCGTTCGGGATAAGCTCTATAGACATGGCTCGCGAAATGCGGGGCCGACCTGCCCGAGATGCGGTCAGAGCGATGAAACCGTTCTGCACGCACTCGTGCAGTGTCCAACTATTTCGGAGCTGTGGGCTTATGTCGAACGACTGCTGTCACGTGTGGGACGAGTCGGTTTATCAATATCGTCACGCCTTCTTCCTTTAAACGGGAAGGAAGTGCTGTATTTATCGTACTTGTGGCTATGGCGAAAGAATGCATCTGGTGGACGCGTCTGAAAGGATTAGAGACAAATGCTTTCCTCTCTGGTCAATCTCTCATCAACTTTTTCAAGTATCACTTGAAAAGGAAAGTGAGAGTAGAGAGGCAAGTGTTGTCTAGCAAATGTTTCGAAAAAACGATGGATACATGTAGCAAGAATGGCACGTATAAATGACGAAGCCACCTTGACCATGATTCTATAAAATGTTTTAAAATTTTGTAAACAGAGAGTTACTAACGTTTCTTGCATAAATAACAGAAATTTTATTTAACAAACTGTGACACTAAAGACCGAGGTTACCGTGGTCTTTTCGTAGGTTTTTCTTTCCACGGATAACCTCCCCATTTATTGGGAATTTTCTGTAATATTTCGTATTTTTTGTAAATACCCCAAACGTTTTGCGATGTTTTTTTTTTTTCATCGTTGTCCCCACTTTTGTTTTTTTTTTTCTGCTTTGTTTTCGCTCCCCTCGAAAAGAAAAAAACTCTACTTTTGTATTTTGTCCCCTCTGTGTTGAGCCCTGTGTGGCTAATAAAGAAACCTATCTATCTATCTGTACGTTATATTATGTGTAAATATATAAAGAATCTATGTATATTTGCACATCATATAAAGTTTGCAAATGCTTGCACGAATAAATGACAAACGTGTTACGTGTTAAAGAATAAATATATGTATTCATTTATCCTTATGCCACTACTAGAAAGTGTCACTAAATCGCAGCCACGTGAGAGTGCAGTCTCCAAAATAAATAAGTAATAAGGAAAATATCGAACAATTGTTTATAGTATATATACCACACTAGTATATTGTTATTGTTGCTTAAGAATTATTTAAGAAAACAAGTACCTACTGGTATCGGAAAGCAAGTAGCTGTCGGTATCGGAAATCAATCAGCTTTTAGTATCGAAAAGTTCTTGGACTAATTCTGTAGT
Organism: Octopus bimaculoides; assembly: GCF_046866305.1. Lineage (NCBI taxonomy): Eukaryota > Metazoa > Mollusca > Cephalopoda > Octopoda > Octopodidae > Octopus > Octopus bimaculoides. The sequence goes on along the minus strand of NC_142929.1, from coordinate 25,246,800 downwards.
GCGCCAACAGATGTTAGCACACACCTGTGCGCACAGTTAGAAGTAGCAGTGACCTTCACGGGGCAGTATGTCGAGTGACATCGTTAGTTGTGATCACGTGTATGCTGTAGTCTGCAATTGTTGTCATGGACAGGAAGTGGGAACGAAGCGCCAACGTGAAATTTTGCGTTAAACTTGGGAAGTCTGCTACGAAGACATTCATGTTTCGGCAAGTTTACAGCGACGTGGCAATGTATGGAGTGGCACGGGCGCTTCAAAAGTGGAAGAACTTCCGTGAAAGACGATGGGCGTTCTGGTCTACCTGCCACGAGTGCCACCCTAGGAAATGTGGAGGAAATTCATCAACTTGTGCATGAAGATCGTCGGAGGACAATCAATGACGTATTAAAGCGTTTGAAAGAGGACATTCGGTGAAAGTGACCGGACTGTGGAGCGCGAAGAATTGCATTCTGTACAACGACATTGCAACTTATTACCGAGTTCTCCTCATTCGTGAGTTTCTTGCCAAAAGCAACTTGCAATCGCTCTTGCATCCGACTCATACGTCAGATTTAATACCACCGGACTTCCATCTTTTTCACATGATGAAAATGCAGCACAAAGATCTCTTGTCGAGATCAAGAGCGAATCGCAGAAAGTCCTCGACTTGCCTGCGGAAAACGACTTCCAGGCCGGATTCCAAAAGTGGCAGAAATGCTGGGACCTATGTATTGTTGTGAATGATGACTATGTCGAAGAAAATAACGTTAAAACTTTGGTAAATAGGCTATTTCTTTTTATTAAACATAACTAGTCTGGGAACGTTTTGATACCGCCTCTTATATAATAAGTGTTTTGTTTGTTAAGCATGTGGAGTATTAAGTGGTCATCAGTAAATAAATTACGGAGAGCTTAGAGTGTCTTTCACAATCCGAGGAAAATTAAAGTAGGGTAGAGAAAACAAAATATTCAAATTTTTGCTAAATATTTCAAAAAGTAAAAGTTCCACTTAAAGCTAATTAAATTACTACAGGTAGTGGACCAAATGCACCTCAAAAATTATAGTATTTTGGTCCTCCTCGACTCTCAAATTTCACTAAGGCTGTATTGATTTTGATAGTGAATAATCTTCTACAGAGTGGTTGAGGGGTAAAGAGTTCCAATTTTTGATAAGTGTTGAGTACAGTTTGTCTGTGTAGTACACATGTTACCATCTTTATTTTTTCTTCTCCTATAGACGTTAATTTTGTGAGTAATATTGTGTAGACAGACAGTGTGGAAATCTGTTGGATAAATTGTAAATGAGCGGCGTTATCGAAATTTGTGACATAGTTATGCGTTGCAGACATTCAGCTAAGTGTACTGAGGTGTGTGCAATAATAAACTACTTTCATCTTACTTGAACATGGTAGCACAGTCAGCCGACTGTCACTTAAATACCGGTCAAACTTTATTGAGACAGGTAGCGCGCCTCGGTTCCTGCCGCTCTTAGCATTAGTTTGAAAGAGAAACACTGTGGTTCAAATTTATGTGCCCATCTAACAGTGTGCAAGGTTTTTTTTTAAATCACGCATCTTAGCACAAAAACGCACTCTTAATGGCGGCATAACGTAGAACAAATGGGCAAACGCAATTCCTACGGTAAGATGTTGGAGGCCTTTTCTGTACACCTCTTCAAAACATTTAACCAACTATTTTGATAAGTACTATCATAATATACACCAAACTTTACCAGGTGCTTTCAGTTTAAATTTTCAAAAGGATACGCCATTTATTATTATTAACTGCATCTGTCCATTGCCGACAAATTAATTAAAAAATCCAGGGCTAGAAAGCTTCCTTTGATAGTTGGCTCAGTTTTCAGCAACCAGGTCACTTTTGCTTCTCGAAGTGGACCGTGTATATACCAAAGCTGTCCCCGACTACAGCATGCTATGAACAACCTGCACTATCTCTATTCGCTGGTCAACGAGAATTGTAACCATGATCTGGAAGTCTTGCTGCATTTGACTAAGTCTATATTAGCGCTATCGAAAAATTCACACCATTATTGTTTAATAGAAATGAACTCATGGAACATTTCACTAACAGTATCCGGTTAACTGACTAGATTGGTCCCAAAATACAAAGAAATCTATGTGTGCCTAAGATGAAAACAGTAAAGAATTATTAAAACAAACATTGAATTCTATGGACTAAACTAATAGTTTTTATACTGAACCGAAATTCATGTAATTATTTACAATTACTATATATATCTAAAATGCTTTTATAATCTTGCATAAAATTCCACGCGCAGGGATCATTCACGAGTAATTTAAACACTCTTTGCCATACTTGAAATGTTCCCTTCAACGTTAGCATGAACATCATCAAATGGCGTGAATATAGCGGACTTACCATATTTAACAATTTAAAAGATTCAGCTTCATAGTAGTCAAAAGATAATTGCACTGCACTTTTCCTTCACATGAATCATATTTCGGTATATTAATTTATAAAAATACATTTCTTCCCAATTTGTATACATTTTACATGACAATTCCCGGTATAAACTTTGACAAATATTTGTAGGCTTGTAGATAGGTTCTTTTTCGCTCCAGGACCTGAAGATAATCTAATGTTGGTCAATTTGTAACATTCAACAGCAGTGAGATGTTTATGGAAATTTAAGACACTACTGTTCCAACACGCAATACTATCGTACACAGAGCTTTTGTGTGGTTGGTAGCTTACCATTCACAAATGCTTTACCAGGTGTGAAGCAGGTAGGCAAATCCACTGTTTCTGCTTTCTCCTTCACAAGTTAAAATGCTTTAGAGTTTGCTAAACAAGCGCATATGCCCATTCATAACTACCAACCTTAGCATCGCCCCAACTGTTTTTTACAATGAAATGTTTCTCTATTTATTTCGTAAAATAACATTTATTCTTGGAATTGCAACTGTTTAGAAACAAGGACTTTTACTACAGCCATAAACGTTCAAAGTCTTAAACTTATGGACACCCAGTATGTGGTAAGCTGTGTATATTATAAGAAATAAGGAATATTAAGAATGAATATGGCGGTAAAAATTTTTATTAATACATATACGCATCAGTGAAAATTTTTGTTTAAGTATACTTTCTATTAAACAAGGGAAAGGAGATTAAATTAAACATTTATGAAATTGCCTTTAATATATTATATGTATATATATATATATATATATATATATATATATATATATATATATATATATATAAATTGCCTTTAATGTATTTATATATATATATATATATATATATATATATATATATTTAACTTACCCTGCTCTTCATACAGAGAACAACTATTGTTAGTTGAATCGTACAAATGTGCAGATACACTAAAGCGAGTGCTATGTCAGCATACCTTCACATATAGGTATGCCTAAGTTTATAAGAGACATGCACATGCATGTAAAAGTCTATGTATAAGAAACGTTGTTTTGATTAATATGATCACGCAATTTATGACACAGAAGAACAGGAACAGACAAACATCAAGCGTGGTGCAAGCTAATTATTGCATAATTCGAAGAGGTTAGAGTCACGGCATTATATTCTATCAGTAGAAAGGCCAATATAACTACTGAGAAATATTAATGTAACTATACATATATTTCTTATATTTAAGATATATTTCTTACCCTTGCATAAAAAATGCTTAAGTTTCAGAAAGCATAAAAAAGCAAAATAAGACGAAGAAATAAAGCAATTTTTATTCTTTACATGGTTTTATATAATTCTCACAATCAGTTCCAATCACCCCATGATACAATAATTCTGTTACTGTCAGAGTCATGCGTTTGGAATCTTTCCAAGTTTTGAGACAGCCTAGCAGCTGTACTTTCATAGCACACCTTTTCCCGCTACCAGCTAAGACAGCTTACGCATTCAAATTACTGAAGCACGTATGCAACCACATTGCAACTTGCTAACACCATTCCTCGAGGGAAAGAATTTCCTATCAATACTACGACGGTAGTATCTTTTAATTTATTCCCTGACTTAAATACGGCCCGGTGATGCTGTGCTTATCAATGTTTGAACCGAAATCTCTCAGGATTTACACAGAATGAATAAAAAGGCGTTAGTTTGCTTCCCTTATGACATTGTATTAGTTGATAACGTCGTTAAATAGATTGCAGAATATCCTGTCAGTAATGTCTGTGTAACAGTATCAGTTAAACTGTTTATCTCTGAAATTAATATTGTATATAAACTGGTCGTTTCTGCGTTCATAGATATCGATATTAAGTTTCTAGGTGCTTCACAAATTTATTTTCTCTGCATAAGCCCACACATAGCAGTATTTAAAGTAGTTCTTAATTTATCATATTTACTTACTGGTTATAATGTAAATGTTCAAACTGACTTACACCACCTTTAAATTATATTAGATGTACTGACGTATTCAGTTAATCGAATGAATATGATTTCCGAATAAAAGCACACAAGTTACTATAAAACACTGCGCTGCATTACACACAGACTTGTACATTTATCCAGAGATACATACACACATACATAAATATATGTGTATACATAAACACACACACACACACACACGTGCACATGCACGCATATATGTACAATATAGAATATAATGCTATTTTATATTGCATATAAAATATTATACATAAATACATGCATATTTCTGTGTAAGCATTACTTTGTGCGATGTATTATGTGTTTATGTTTACATGGGAGTAGGAAGGAGTGTGAGTAAAGTGTTGGGTTCAAGTGTATGTTCACAACGTTTATTATGATGGACGTGCTAGTTTGATTATTTTGTATTTTAAGAAATCGTTATTGTGAGATAGAAGTGCGGCGTCCGAAATATTTGAAGACTTTCATAGTCTAATAATGCCAATTCAGTTAGTTTGTAATTTGTAAGTACTTCCAAAGCACTGCAATTCAGATAAATGTATTCCTGAGAACAAATTTATTGGGATTTTTCAGGAGGACTAAATAATGATTAACCATATGCAAAATTAAGTGTATTACGTGAAGTAGATAGTCATGAAGCAAGGTAGTAAGCATTGTGATAACTCAGAGTACCAATAACAATAGTAGAAACGCTAGGAGAATTAATTTGGTGATACGGAGTGTTGTTGGAGTTTTCTATGATAATTATTTCATAATGTATAGGCGCAGTATGGAAGAATGTTTAACAAATTTCCTTTGTAACTACGAAGTACTGGTTTCGAATATATTAATATAGCCTGTTTAATATTGATTGCAAATGGTTCAGTAACACGCTACTTTGAATCACTGTATGTATAAATGGTTATGTGTGATAAATCACACAAGAGATATATAAATTTATATTTGAGCGACATACCAAGGAAATGCACATCATCCGGTAAATGTCGATTATTAGAACCTCGGATCAACCTATGTGTTTTCAATGAAAGTGTATACACGAAAACTCTATAGAAGCCCATCGATTGAAGTTACATATTATCCAGAAAGCATTGTCTTATTATGAACTGTATGCACATTTTGTGTAACGTTCTTTAACACATTGTAAATATTATTGGAAGATATTAAGCCTTTGTCATTGACCCGAGGGTTGAATCGACAGTACTATCTGAAAATAGGTGAGAAATGTAATTCCTCCGTAACTAGCTTCAAATTTGATGTCAACTCCTTGAGACCAAGATTAGTGTATAAGTAAAGTGTGTATGGCTCATTCAGATCCTAATATGCAATCATAATATGCCGAAATATCGACAATGTTGTAAATACCAATGCAGTTTATGAAAACTGAGAGCTAGATATAGCTATGTATTGGTAGGTAAAGGATATAATTCCATCGGGAACTGATAAACTTCATGGTGTATTTAATTGTTGTCACTCTCAAAACATCCCTGATCATGTGTATATTGAATTAGGACATTACAGTTGTGGCAAACCGTGAACAACAAGACATTATTTATTGTTTCCTAAATATAGGTTAATATATAGATGGTCATATGTAATCGAGCACATGTGTTGCTTTGAATCCACGCCCCAACATCTTAGTGGAATCGTAAGAGGGTTCATTTGGACATTTTAATATACAACTGATTCCGTCCAGCTCCTTACCTGGGCACAAACAATTTCTTTGAAAAAAAGAAGGACAGACATTAAGGCAAAAAGATAGACTGCAGATAAACGAAAAATCGACTCTTAAAGTCCGATGCATATAATATATATATACATACATACATACATACGTACGTACATACATACATACATACATACATACATATATGCATAACATGCACGCATATACAGTATCTCACAGAAGTATGCACACTCCTAAACAATTTCAGTAAAATTGCCATTACTCTGATAATATTAATGTAAATCAAACGAAATTTAAACTGAATCGAAGATAGTTTCCAAATCTTGCTACGGACACCCTCCACCAGGTTCTTAAATACAATAATTGGGTTACAGGAGACTGTGTTAATGTACGACAACCTTTCCTTTTGTTTGCGGTAGTTCTGTATGAATAGGCATCCCAATCGCTTAGGTACCCAAGTTGCTTAGCGAACAAAATGTTTAACGTCACTTCGACCGTGATTACGTTCTGAGTTCAAATTTCGCCGAGGTCAACTTTGCCGTTCATCCCTTCGGAGTCGATGAACTGCGTGTCAGTCATGTACTGGAGTCGATGAAATCGATTAGCCCTCTACTCACAAAGTTTCAGGACTTTGGCTGTAATAAAAAATTAAAAAATAATAAATCTGTTGACGTATCTAGTATTAGAATTAGCTGGTTGAAAAATGTGCTTAGTGGTAGAATTATACACCATACATCATATATTGGTATATTACTAATATATATTCGTAGAATAAGATTCATCAGTCCATAAATTGTGTACAACATTCTTATACAATTTTGTATAATATTTGTCATGACAAGAGACTCTACATGTAGCTCTGCGCGTAGGCTACATAATCATCGATTGAGAAATAGATGGTTACAACTAGAAGGGTCTTTAACATAGGTTTACTGGGTCATGCTTGTTTGGGAATGACTGATCCATAGCAAAATATTATTACAAAATATGCTCTATCTTGCAAAGCACGTTTTACGATCAACGACGAAATAATAAAAAGAAATATGTTCAAAGCAATAACAATGAAAAAGATTCCATTCATAATTTGTAAAAACCATCGTGCAGCTTTTGGCTATGATAAAATCATGTGATGAAATGAAACGCCAAGAAAATGAAAAATAATGCTTTCTAATCAAAATAGAAGACTTGATAATAGTAAATATTCAGATGATCATTAGAACTGTCTTCTAAGATAATTTATAGCTAAGAGGATGATATTTTATCAGTCTGCTTGCAAATGGCTCTTCTTTGCAAATGCTGTCAAGTTCTTAAAAAGAAAGAAAGCAACTAAAAATGTATATCCTTTACAGAGACAGTTCGTTTTTGAGACATCCGATTATGCTGTGTGTTATGAATTCAATAATCCGTTCATGTTATATGATACTGATGCTCGATAAAATTGAATCGCTATGATGCGCATAACACTAATAACACGCTTACTCCGTGTTATTGTATTCATGCGCTAACTTTTAATACTTTACAATTATTTGGATTCCTGGATTAAACTATTAATCTTGTGTATTCAAATAATTTAATAGGAGCATTTCAACAATCACTATAAGAAAAAAAACAAAAAAACAACTTAATTTACCAATGCTTATTAAAAGCAAACGTTCCACGCATGCAAGCAATCAAACAAAATTAAAAGTAAAATATTTTACCACGAGTTTTTATTGCGCCTATTGATATATCTAACGGTATTAGTTGCAACAAGATCTGCTACATTGCGAAGAATACATTTCCATTTGGAAATGTGTGTGAGTGTGTGTGAGTGTATGTAAGAATGTATGTTTGTGTATTTACATATATATAGTATACATACACAAACACACACATACCCCCCCCCATATATATATATATATATATATATATATATACAGTGTGCGACGGGTAAGTTGTCGCCATTTACACAGTATAGTAGGGTCAGTTGGACAACGTCTGTGAGAAAAAAAACAGCACAATGACGCTATTCATTCTGCAAGAAATTTGGAAACGACATGCTGTAATGCTTGGCATTCGCGCCGGAAGCTCCAATACAAACATTTCAGAGGGTTTGGGCGTCAATCTGAAGACAGTGCAATCTGAGGACATGTACCGAGAGTGATAAAAGTCAAACATCCAGTCAACGTCATGGTGTTTGGAGTGATCACTTGTGATGGCGACGTTATGCCTCCATTCACCCTTCTACACGGCCTCAGAATCAGCACAGAAGCCTACATCAATTGACTGGAGGAGATACTGCTTCTTGGACAAAAAAGGATGGCTATTCGAGGATCCTATGTCTGGCAACAGGATTCTGCACCATTGCACACAAGCAGGAGAACAATTACTGCGACCACATCACTCCTAACATCTGGCTACCTAATTTTTCAGTCTGCAACTCCGCTGATTATTATCTGTGAAGCGCAGTTGAGCGAGAGACCAACATATCTTCTTGTGACACCAAAAAATCAACTGAAGGCAAAGATTGTATCAGCGTTCATGATCTTAAACAAGGAGAACGTCCAGAAGAGTTACAAGAGATTCCGAAGTCGTCTGGAGGCTGTGGTTGAAGCCAATGGCGATTTTATTGATTAAATTTACTGTTTAGTATTTAAAGTTTTATGTAATATTGGTAGATATATCAGTTAAAATGAAATGTCAGTGTTATTTTCATTTTTACGTAATTTTGACGACAGTTTATTCATTACACTCTTTACGTACTTCATTACATGGAAGGATGCGTGCAAGAGATTATAAACCTGGAAAAGTATGGGATAATTTATTACACTTGGAAAAATTTAGGACAAGTTATTACATTTACTTAAAATATTGTAGCTAAGGATAAAATTTCAAATAAAATATTTAGATTTAGAAAATATTAGCTTTTATTAAAACTAAAAAAATTATTACAAGTCATTACTTCTTTGTTATTACTTGTTACTTCTATTAAAAATAAAAAATAAATCAATTAAAATATTTTTCGCATTTTAAAACATGTTTTTTTTTAATTATTAATAATTAGAAATTTGAAAATCAGTTATAAAAAATAATACTAGTGCATAATTAGTTAGTACAATAAATAGAAGAATACAAAAGTTAGTTATATATTACAGTAAAATCTACCTATAACAACAAATTCGCAGTAAAATTTGCTTGAATTATTGCCTAAATTATTACCAAGTCCATTTTAATCTTGACCCAATGGCTATTTTTAAATCTCTCATTCAATGGGCAATGATAAATTCCATTAATGTATCACAAAAGATGTATGTGAAATGAATCAAAAGTATACTATGGATAAAGATGGATGTTTCTTTTCGTTAATAGAATTTAAAAGGCTGTATATAAAAATATTTAAATTCATCATGATTAGCATATGAGAAAGATATTAGCGGACAGATGAAGTTCATTTTAGTATTAGGTTAAATAACTTGACGTATAGATATCAAATGTTTCTTATATTGATTTCTTTCCATTACTCCGGGGTTTCAAGTAATATGGTGTCAGTTCAATGTACAATGGCATGAGATTCAGTATAATATGTGTAATGAGATTTAAAGTTTAGTACAATACACAAACCAGCCAATTAGATGCAATGGATATTTCCTGCAGTTATATTGCTTATTTATCATGAGATTCTCAGAGTATGTAACTATCAAAATTTATAGTGAATAGAATGAAATTTTTACTGCAAAATCTGCTCCAACGAAATGATGTGAACTTAGAAACCTATGTAAATTTTCGTCGCGTATAAATGCAATAAGCTTTTCAGGAAGTTTTGGAATATTAAAATACGTTTCTTGTATTGTGTGTTGTAGACGTTAATAGAATTTAATACATTGAGTATATTAAGTTTTTAGAAAATTCAAAACGCGTATAATGCTAGTTAGAAGACTGAACTAAAATTTACTTCCAAAAACGTATACCATGAACTCCGTACCTGGTAAAGTTTAAATGATATATTTACAGAAACATTTTCAAATATGCTTGATTGACTATAACCAGATATGTTCTATGCTTGCAAGTATTATTATTCGTATAAACACCTACTTAGTTTGTAAAAGTTGCAGTACTAGATATTACTGCTGTATATATTATATCACTAACGTTGGCCAGAGTTTTTGATAATTGTTAAACTGCTATGCTCAAATATCGATTTTTCTATTATCTATAATGATTAAATTTGTTATGTCCTGTCGGCATTTTGCAAACATTGTAGGGTGAAGTGAGTTGATAGTATTAATGACTTATTGATTATATTTTCGTCAGTTCCAACTAAAATAAGGAACTAAAGAATTAGTTGCCAGAAAATGTTTAACAAACGAATATTGACAAGGCGAAGTATCTTATTAAGAATTAAAGTCAGTTTTGAATTGCAATAAACAAATGATTCTCTTCTATGTCACTTGTGAAAATCTCATTTCAAATTTGGTTCGAATTTAAAGATGTCTATCATATTGATTGATGTCAATAATGGGATATAAAATGTAAAATTCTGAAAATATAATAAATGTGTTGACTGATTATGTATTATTTCCTTGTCTCACACAACACTAAGAGTGACAAGTTCGCTGATATATGTGTGTGGGTCTATACATGTAAGTGTTATGTTGCTGTGTTTGTGATTTTATCTCAGGGATATGTTTATCTTTTCCCCTTTGCAGAATTCAACCAGGTCACTTAAAAATTGGGAGAGCTCTTGGTCCTTTTGTATAAGTAATATTTTCTTAGTAAAATGCCCTTTACCACACATGTACATACATGCAAATATTTACTAATTAACGTAAAAGAAACCCCGAGAAAGTGCCTTTGTCATGAAACCTTTTGAGGTTTGTTTTTTTCTGTTTGATACTATTTGTCTAAAACTGCGTTAATGTAACAGGAGTGCGAGTCAATTTAGCACATGGGTGCATTAGTGTTTATATGTATTAGACTATCTTCATTAGCGTTCATACGTATGAGACAATCTTCATTAGTGTTTATATTTATTAGACTATAAGTCTCGGTGCGTGTATGCCATAAGTTTATGCCACTGGATTCATGTGTTTAGTCCCCGGACACGAAATAGAGGATCTCAGGAACGTTTTGCAGGTTTATCACTGTACTGTCGATTGTACTCGGAGAATGTAAATCAGTTTGCAATGTTTTTTTCTTCGTAAACTCTAGCATTTCTATACTTTTATTCAACGTTGATGTTACTTAACCAGGTGTAGACATAAGACTATCATAATAAGTACAGGAGAAAATCTATATATTGAATGCAAAATTTCTGACGCGACATTCACATCTGCCGTGTAGCTGAGCTCTTCAACACTATATGGTCTTTTTCCCTGTCACATAGAAGAATATATTACTTATAGTCTTTACAGTGGCTAGTTGTTTTAATTCAAATGCTCCACAAGTATTCTTTAGATTTTAAAACTGCATAAACCTTCTTTTTTCTGTTTGTATCTGATACGGCCACCAGGTCAGATCTTTCTTTGTGTAGTTTCGTTGACTGCTTTAAGAAAAAAGCCCTGTGTCTTTGGAAGGTAACATATTACCGACTTGTTTGGACGGTTTATGATAATGGGGATATCTACCATGTCTGTATGCATGCATGCATATATGTATATATTAGCATGTTAAAAACAGAACTGAATTCGTGTTTAATAGTTAATAATTTTAATTTTAATTTATAAGATCGTTAAAAATAAATTTCAAGAATAAAAATTATACTACCTTCCAAAAAACATTCAATACGATGAGTTTCCATCTTTGAACTTCTCTGCATTAAGATCTTAGATGTAAGATATTCTCTACCCTAAAGACAGATGCTCATCTTATCCAATATTAACTGCGTCCATACGGCCGCATATTGTGATGAACTAAATCACCAACATTATTACAGATCGTCGAGCCTCCAGGAACAGCTCTTGTAGTTATAGCACCTTTCTTCCACCCCTTAAACCGGTTATAACTATCTATCTATCTATCTATCCGTCTGTCTATTTATCAATCAATCAATCTATTTATCTCTCTCTCTCTCTCTCTCTCTCTATCTCTCTCTCTCTCTCTCTCTCTCTCTCTCTCTCTCTCTCTCTCTATATATATATATATATATATATATATATATATATATATATATATATATATATATATATATACATATTCTTACTCCCACACATCTACATGCATGTATGCATGTATGTATGTAAGCACACGCTTACATAAACAATCTTTCAAGAACGTACACAGAAAAATGAAAGAAATGTATGCTTATAGCCCGCTGTTAGCCTCCCATTTTGACGACCGTTCAATTATTTATTCATATTGCCATGAATCATGTTGCGTATGAGCAATGTAAGAAACCATGTTACAAAGAAAATTACAATGACCAATTATAGAACTCATTTTGTTTATATGTAATTAAAAGTAACTTTCATTAAAATTCAATTTCATACCCATTCAATTTAATGTTATTTTTCATGACGATTAGTCATTGCTTCGTGTAAATGAAACAGGAAAGCGAATTCAATATTTGTGATAGGAAATTATTTAAACCTCAAAAGTGTATCAGTATTTGAAAGAAATATTCTTTCATGAAACATATAATGAATACTTACGTGACTTTCCCTGTAGACATGTATCCATTACTGTCAAGATTACATATGAAGATTTACGTCGAAAATATTGTCGACTATAAGGGTCAAATAAGCATATAAACTAAATTATGCATTAAACTATTTTTATCTAAGAGATTATATAGGTCTCTATATCAGAAAGTTGCTTCCGAAATAAGCCATTAGTCAAATGAACTATATATGTATATATATATATATATACACGCGCGCACACACACACACACACACACGCACGCACACACACACACACACACACACACACACATATATATATATATACACACACAAACTATAGCGATTTCCAGATAGCAGCATCTATTATTTCAGCAAGTATCTAAGTATTTGTGAAACTGTCTCTCTGAAAAGTTTTGACCTCAACTTTGAGAGATTGGTCACTCTTTCTGTTACTAACGTGTGCATTTATATATATATATATATATATATATATATATAAGAAAAGACACAGCACTCCATTAATTCCTTCGAAGAACTAGAAGCATATTATATATCATATTCAACAAATATAAACGCAGTTTTATGAAAGGTATTCTTATTTTCTTTTTTTGTCCGAAATTTGTCACTTTTGAATGCGAATTATTGAAATAACTAATTTTTCCATACAATTCTTGTATCCCATTGCATAATGTATCAGCCGATTTTGATCCAACGTATTTAGTTTACTTCAAGGTAGAATATGCATATATATATATGTATATATATATATATATATATATATATATATATATATATATATATATATATATATATATATATATATATATATATATATATATATATACTTGTGTGTGTGTGTGTGTGTGTGTGTACAATACTATGCTATCTAAACTAGTCGTATTTATAGATATTTTGCAGGTTATAGAAAATGGCTTTCTCTTCAAATGTTAGTAACATTTCAACATGCTTAAAGCTGTTTCTATTTCATTGAAATCAAAATTCATTTTAGCATATGAGATTTTTCTATCTAGATATGAAATATATAATTGCCATATGAGTAATCACAGGCGTTCTGAGACTGATAACAATTAGGCATCCAATTTAATAACGGAAAAAAAAACTGTTTTGGCTTCCCTTTTAGATAAAGAAATTCTATACGAATGCTAATTCTGTAAACTAAGAATCTTCCAATGCAGAACACTTCTTTTAAATACTAAAGAACCCACTCAGGAATTATAATTGAATTATTCTGTCTGATGGTGGTAATCATTTGAATTTATGCAATAACATATATTCTTATAAAGAAGCAGGAATATACATGTTGGGATCAAACATGTTAAAATACTTTGAGTATATGTTAATATTGGCTTCAAATTTTAGCACAAGGCCATCAGTTTCGGCCTCGGTTATATCGACCTTAGTAGTCAACTGGTTATTATTTTATAGATCCCGAAAGGATAAAATGTAAAGTCGACCTCAGAGGTATATGAACTCATGTATATGCTAATATGACTATATTCATAATTTTTTTTCAAATATCGTTCCAACTGTATCACTGTAGAACTTGTTATACTTTCTGTATAATATAGTTATTAAATCTAAATATTAGAAATGCACGCTAGGCGAATATACCGAGCAAAAGTGCTATCCGTTTAGATTTACCAATAATTCAAACCAGCCACATTAGGAAAAAAAATAGCGTATTTGCTTGGTCTCCCCACCATGTATAATGAAACAAAGTGAAAGCCATATTGTGACTCTAAGCAGGGTCAAAAAGTTGAAATAGTATTATAGGTATACAAACAGTCGTTTTTTTATCGTTAACCACATTTATGTCCTCACATTGGAGACGAATAATCAAAATCATTCCCTCCTTAAATACCTCTTTGTTATTGGCAGATTTCACTACTATTCGTAGTAGAACTCTGACTGCGTAAAAAATGCCTCTCTGTATTGTCATAGATAGTCATTTTGCTTTTCTTAACGCAGAAGCACTCGTACTTATGTTGTTGCTAAGATGATTATATCAGTCATCATGCCAGCACCATCAATTTTGCCTTTTTAACTACTACGAGATTGTATTTTGTCAGCTTTTTGTTTTGTTTTTTTTTCTCTATTATTATTATAATTATGAATATTATCATTAATAACGTATTGTGATTATGTTGTGACTAGAGAAAGAGAAGAATAAAGAATAGGCTGATTATATATTGTTAGTCATCAGCAGCGTTGCAGATACATCAAACAACAATAGAGATCAAATGAATGTCATTGAAAAGAAACTGCCTAAAGTTTTTAGATATCTTCATTTCTGTCTTAGGCCCCATTAAGTTGACTTCCGTGTTCTGAAATAAACAAAAAAGATTTTCAATGAGATAGAAAAATAGGATGAAAAAGTATTAATTGAAAATTTGAATGAATTTTTTTCTCATTGCGTTGCTTATTATTTATATTTTGTATTTTATGCTGATATTTATATTTTCTCATTTCTAGAATATAAATAAAAAACGAATACAAAAGCAACATTAAGTTATAGCCATTAAAATAAATGAGCGGAAAATTGTATTCTCCTTTTAAATACCACTTCATAATTCCCTCGAGCATTGTACATGTTTTGTAATCGTAGAGTTTCTTGAAAACGTGAATAAAAATTTTATTTCAGCGAAAAGATTATTTGTATGATTACTCTGATGCATTATTTAATATTAGAAAATATAATTGTTTCCTACTGGAAAATGTTCAAGAAGAATATAATGCAAAACAACGTATATCTTATGCAAAATTAATCAAAATAGTATTGTATGTTTTCGCCTTTCAATTGTTACTTGAAATTGACAAAAAACATAGAAATTGGAATATTTAATTTTCCAGTATCTTTTACAAGTAAGACATAAGACTCATGATAGTAAACAGATATGAAACAATGGTGCCTCATATGTATGTTAGTGGTTCATGAACCTGTTCAATTTTGAATACTATGTTTAGGACATATGAGTTTCAATTGTATTCAGATATATCTTGAATCTTATTTTGTAATCTTCATAGTTTATATCAAATTTTCACACCTTCATAATTTTATTATTTTACAGAAAAAATATGTAGATGTAAATAGGGTCAAAGCGAAGCATATGCAAATTTACTGAACATTATCGATTGAAAAAGGAAACAAAATGGCAATGCCTATTGATGCTTACTTTGTAGAGCTTGCAATAATTTTTAAGATACTACTATCTTCATTAATGAACGGTGATATACGTGTTTGTCATGAGACTAAAAAACAATAGTGGACAGAAAACAGTAGATGGCATATTTCTACAAGAGAACTGCAACAAGAAATAATTTCTTTCATAGGCACAATGATATACACCAGGAAATAAAATAAAGTTTCAGTGCTGGATCTGAACAAATATATACATACACATATATATACATATATACATATATAGGGAGAATTCATAAAAAAACAAAAGACGAAGACAGGTGGTGTAGACAACAAACAGATGTATTAGTTTATATATATATATATTTATATATATATATATATTTGGAATTCAGTTTCAACGAATTTGCATTAAGGTTAATGAATTTCGATTACGCTCTGTATACGAGGTGATAAATCTATATATAAGAAAAACAAAAGCACTCAATTTATCTTGTAATCCAAGGAAACGGAATTATGCTTTCAATTCTCAAGAAATACAGCTGTTATTTTCTTGCATTATTATTTATTCTAAGAAACCGAATACACGCAAGGAATAAATTGATACGCTAGAAATAATTTCAATTTAATTATTGTGTAAAAAGTAGATATACATAGCCAACATAGCAAATGTGAACTATATAGACAAGTATATTTAGGTGTTGAGTTAAAATTCTCTATATCTGAATATTTATAAATTACTTCAAACCAGTCACAGCTCTATGTCTACTTGGTTTCAGTAATAGTTTTACGAATAATATTAATCAAATATAGATTTCTTCAGCATAAAATATATTTTGATCTTATTTTTATGACGATAAAATACGTAGAACATATGTGACATATGTATATAGCATATATGTATATTCTTATCGAACACATTTCTGGATATTAATGAAAGACAAAATATATAGCATCGTAGAATCGAATGGGAAAAATCAAGACAGACAGCAATAAAATTGCTAAGGAATTCAAGCAAATAATATTGAGTAAAGTATCAAGGGAGAAATATTAGAAAACCTAATCTAAGTTTATAATTTGATTAAGTAAACTTCCAGAACTAGAATACAGTTTCTTTTATCAAGATTTTACCTCGGATATGCAATGGTTTCTTTGATATCTGATTTGGCTAACAAGCTATTCCTTTTAGGCTTTTGGGAAACTTCCAAATCTCATATGCATCAAGCTCTAATTGGATTGTAGGATAGCAGAAGTAATAGGGAAAATGTTCCTAGTGAAATGCATTTTAATCTGGAAGTTTTTGATCTTATATTTGCGATATTACAGATACAGCAGGTTTTAATAAAAGAAAACCAAATAAAAACATTCTGACGCACATTTAGACTGGTAATAATATATTTCCACAGTATTAGATCGACGTATTTCCTTGTAAACATATTTTTACATAATATTAATGATTTCTTTCTGTATGATTAAAGAGGTATTTCTTTTCACAATGGAGTTATATTAAATATACCTTTTCACTTAAAATGAATAACTATTAGAACAACATTAACAGTTTTATCGGCTTTAGTCTCAACATTTCTGTTGGGCAATATTGAATGTAACGAAATAAAGCTAAGTGACAACGTTATTACTTGTAGATCTCGGATTTTTAGAAATAGATTTCTGCAATGTGTCGTAACGATATTTATGATGTTTGCTGTCTAATAAATTATATGAAAAGAATTATTGTTCTATAATATTATTTTCAGCTAAATTTTATTACACGTGATTGTTATATAAAGTTACATAAAATGTGATTCAAGCTTACATAAGCACTTTATTATCAATGTTATTACACTTCTTACAATGCCTCACAAATATCAAATGACAAACATTTTGAGAAACCTAATATTTACAAATAAATAAATGTTTAACTTTTAGTGCAAATCTTTCAATATTTAACCTTTAATGCAAGTTCTTAAATTTTTAACCTTTATTGCAGGTATTTGCTAATATAATTAAGGCAAACACATAATGCTTTCATACACAATAGAAATATATTTGAATTTAGATGGAGTATAAATGTCTTCAATGTGGATTCGCACACACACATACACTCACCTAAATGCACATAAGTTTGAAGGGCGTGTTAATAAATTATAGGTACATATATACATATACGCACAAATATATAAATATGCATAAATACACACATACATACATACATACATGCATATATATATATACATACACAGCAACATCATTAAACCGCCAAACATAAAAGTGTATAACATGAGCCATCAGGAGACATGGAACGCGGCTCCTCGAGAAACATTTCTTGCCTGATAACCTTGAATAAACACGCAAAGTTGCACAAATTTACCGCAACATGCTATCAGATAAAAACATTAGTGCATATCAGCAGAAGTCCATGAATGGATATGTTATTAGAAAGCTCAAGGATAATCAAAACAGTGTCTCATAGACCAAAAGCCACTAACGATCACTTTGAGGGAATATGCGTTTGCAATCAATAAACAAGAAATAGCGAACGAATTACTGATGCACAGATAAGAAAGGGTGCGGGTAAATGATTAAGATATGATAATCGATGCAGACTTTCTGAAGATAACACTGAAAAAATCATCCAGATCATTAGCAGTTGTCCGAAAATGTCATCGTGATGTAATCTACTGATAACATATAATGGTGTAGGTAAGACAAAGTACAGGGAGATCTGTCAGAAGGATAATATTGAAGGCAAAGAAATTATAACCCGAAGTGTGGTAGAGGTCACAGCTGCTCATATTATGAAAGAGTTCTGGTGGAATGTCCTAATCAAAACCTCTACTAAATACAAACATTATAGACCAGACATAGGACTGGGAAGAGAAACAACGTACAGTAGAAGAAAACAAGTGCTCAGTCGATGTCAAAATAAAGCTAAAGATCAAAGAAAAAAGAAAGGCGTACGATGAACTGGTGAGAAATTCACAATTGCTCTACCCTGATTATAAATAAGTTCAGATTTATGTACATAATTATTAGGGTTACTAGTATATGTAAAAACTGTTTCAGTACCAATATTGAGATATTAGGCTTTTCGAAACGAGAAAGCAGAAAGATAATAAATTGAGTATAGTTATAAACCATAATGGGAACTCTCAAAATATGTAAAAATTTTCAAATGTTTAGTAATAGAGAACTTGTGCCCATATCTAGACATGCAACTATATGCATGAGTATAATGTATTAAACACAGCATGCAAAAATGTATTAACTCCAAATATTACACATAGAAACACAAATATGCAAAAATTGCTTTGATATTTTTTAATACTTTGAGGAAGGAGTCTTGGATCACTGACTCTTTCTACATTGGCAAATAATCTAAAGATAAAACTATAATATACACACATATGGGCATACATGAATGAATGCATACATACATGCATTAATACATATATACATACATACGTGCATGCTTACATTCAGGCATATAGCATATATGTCGGTGATATATCGTTAGAGTTTCCTAAGGGATTGTCTACAAGTATCTTTTCAGACCCCTGGTCTTTAAATTCGAGCTTCACCAAAGCTACTTTATCTTTCAAACTTTGTGGGCTGATATCAGTCAGAGCTGGTAAATTATCTTAGGCATTAGAATGTTGAAGAGAGAACTTGCAGTATCTGTACAGATTGTTTGTGCTTTGGTAACGGCTGTTACCACATTGGTTGCGTAAGGAATGGATACATGCATGCTTCATCAAGTGATAACATCATCAATTGATTGCCTTCTACATTGCAATGACCTGTGCATATGCGTGCAGAAATATGGTGAACCTTGATTGATGTCGACGATTGTGTAATCATATATACATGTGTGTGTGTAGCGGGGACATGTGTGTTTATCATTGTGTGTGCCTGTCTCGTCCATACAAACATATTTCTTCTGTTGGGATGCGATTGCAATTGTAGCTTTAGTTGAACGGAAGCCATCCTCTTACTAATCCTCCTTTAACAATACTTACTAATTCTGTTTCAGTTGTCTCCTTCACTGGAATTCCATTCATGGAAATTACATTGCTATAATCCTCCCTCTAAATATTGATTTAAAATTTTGGCACAAGACCAGAAAGTTCGGTGGAAGGGCTAAGTCGATTACATCGACCCCGTTGTTCAACACGTACTTATTTTATCGAACCCCAAAGGACGAAAGGTAATGTTCGGCTGAATTTGAACTCAGAATGTTAAGACAGACGAAATGTTGCGAAGCATTTTGCTCTGTGTGCTAACGATTCTGGCAGCTCACGCCTTCTATGATCCTCTGATTATTGCTGTTGTTAAGCCTTTGAGGCCGATTTTAGATTTGCCTCTCCTTTGCTCATATCCAACAATACTCAAGGAAAGATCTCTGAAATTCGAAGACACATTACAATACATATATAAGCCAAGAATATACTATTGCTGTGTTTTACTCATTCATAATTAACTTCAAAAATTTATGGAGAGGAAACCGTCGAGTAGTAGAATTTTCCATGGGATGCTTACTTTTAAACATAGTAATTCACCTCTTGAGTGTTTGTGATGTGTCAGCTGTATTATATGAATTGTCTCCGTTTATAACACCGAGTAACTGGTTAGCATTGAGAAGGATGGGGGAGGAAATAGCAAGGTTTTATTCTGCTTTTTCTTTTAATCCCCTAGGAATAAATACTACAGAGCAACCCGTTATTTCACAGAAAAAATATTGTATCGTATATATAATACTTTCGGTGGCATAAGTCTGAACCTGCTACAAACAGCGTATACTGAACAGAATTTTATATGCTCAATCTGTTTTCTTACATCGACAAAAAGCTACAATTGAGAAGGGTGATCAATGCATTATCGGTAGTTTTTTATTTTTATTTTTATTTTTTTGTCGTCCTTGAGAGACAAACATGAAAACATCTTCGGCAAGTTCTGATCAGGGAATATTAAATGACATTAATAAGTCCCGCAATACATTTGTGTCAGCACTCTACTATTATGCTGCCTTCTTTTAATATTCCTAACAATACTGAATACCCTCTTATATTATAGTGGTATTTGCTGTTGACTCTGCTGTTGGCTATGACGTACTTATGCAAAATAATAGTACTATTATTACATAAAATACTCATCGGAACAGCATATATGAGTTTAATAACCATTCTACTACACACATTTTCATGGATAGTTATTTCAATGAAATGAATAATTATCAAAGAGTAAATGGAAGGAAGATAACTGTACCAAGTCAAAGTGTGTAGAAATATAAAATATTAGAAAACGGAAAAACTTAATGCATACGAACAGAGATATCCCGCCTGGCCATTAGAAGAGCTGGACCTTATAAAAACAAACATAAACTCACAAGAATACTGAACTATCTCATATACGCACAGGACACGTGGACAAAGACAATGCAGCTGAAGATAGTTTACATTGGTTTGTCAGTTCTGATATTAAAAGCAGCAATTGGTCAAACTATGAAAAGAAGGGAGAGTGCTAGCATAATGGTGGACTCATAAATCTAGCTTAGATTGTTCTCTAAACCCACAAAACAAACACAGAAATATTATTTCATACATAAATAACCATTAACATTGATGTGTATCCAAAGGGTATTTCTTTTGAAATAAGCCGTGCATAGTGTGTATAGAAAATGAATGGAAAATAGGACTATACTCTAAATTGTTATTTAATGAGGCGTTTGAGAAATGTTGAATGCAGGTAGCTTTCCTGACCGATCGTATAACGGATATTTTTTCCATACACTAAGTTTTTTTTTCTCATCGTTACAGGCTTAACGCATTAACAGCCACTCTGTTTACTCGAAATAACAACCAAATATCATTTGAAGTTTCCGTATGTCGTTCTAAAGGGCATGGGCATATTCGTTATTATAAGCGGTGAAAAACTATCTGAATATTTGATAAAATATAGTTGCAAATGTCCCTTAACATTTAAAATAGATTTTACCGGAAATGAATTGCCATGGATGTTAACCAACTGTTCTGAGACTGGCAAAAATGCGACCCTGCCAAAAAGATATTTTATGAATCTATGTCCTCTCTCATCTTTATGAGAAAAAGATATGTATGCATTCCTATATATTCTTCCTTCGTCATAGTGTTCGACAATGTTAAAGACATTTAACCATATATAATTTTATTAAACATGACAATCTCTATTAATTTAAAATTTCTGACGTGCTAGCCGTATAGGAACACTCGTTTAAGCAACAACACCAATAATATATTGATTACACGTGAAGAGAACACATTTACAATGTGATAGCCTTCATAATTAAAGGTAAAATATTTGAGGTGGTTTCAATGTCCACAAATTTACGATCTTAATTTTTTTTCTTGTCGTGCAGGTGAATTCGACTACTTCAGGTTTTTGGTTTCGGTTCAAACAGTTTGTTGTAATGAGTGTGCACAGGTAATTTCTCTGATATCTTTCGGGTAACATACTCCGTAATGTGTAGTGTCGCAGTTGCCGAGTTCTAGAGATCTACTATACAAGGCAAAACCCATCGTTCATTAATGATAATAAATTAAAGAAAAAATAAGTGAATTAAAAATGATTTCACTAGCAACTAAGGACGTATTTCAAACTATGGTAACAGAACAATCACATACATAGAAACTTGTTCGAACACATACGCTCACTTACAAAAGACGCTTATGTGTGTAAACACACATATCTATCTCTGTATCTATCTACCTATCTATTTAGGACTATATTCTAAATTGTTATTAATGAGGCGTTTGAGAAATATTGAATGCAGGTATCTTTCCTGACCGATCATATAACGGATATTTTTTCCATAAACTATTTTTTTCTCATCGTTACGGGCTTAACGCATTAATAGACTCTCTGTTTACTCGAAATAACAGTCAAATATCATTTGGCTGTTAAATCTATCTAACTATCTATCTATCTATCTATCTCTATGGACAGACGGTAGACGTGTCGGCTCCGTAAGTTTTGCCTTTTTTATGTTTTAAAAAGTTTGTTTGTAAAGTTTATTTTATATAGAAAGTTGTATAACAACTTATAGACTCTCTGGTGCAAGTTTTTTGCAACGGAAATCTGCCCTGTGTGGCACATTTCCAGGTTTTAAAAATCAATTTCGGCTTTCTAGCCATTTTTATTTTGAGACGATGGCGTCTTCTAGCCATGAAGAATTTCGTCAAACGAACGTTGAATTTTGCAGTGTTTCGTTCGAAAAAGAATTTCCTAGTCTTCCTTCCTCACAGTTAAACGAGAGAATGGAGAAAAAGAAAAAAAGAATTCACACACACAGATGCAAGTGTTAACTTGAAAGTTAACACCGCCACCACCACCACCAACAACAAAAACAAAACTGTAACCAAAGTTACAAAACAGAACACAGACGATGTCTCCAAAGTATCTGACGTCAACACCATTTCTGCTGACGCCATCATCACCACCACCACCAACAACAACAACAACGACAACAACAACAACAACAACAACAGCAGCAGCAACAGTTCAACTCAACCTTTGCTCTCTTCACCAGCAGCAAGCGAAATAGAGGAAGGAAAAATGAATACAAGCCACAACACCACTGATACAGTCACAAATACCACATCTGCCACCAATACCAGTGCCAGCATCAGCAACAACAATAACAACAATAACAAAAACAAAAACTTTGCTGGAGCTTTGAAGCAAAGTGAAACTGTTGTGTCCTACACAACAAAAGAAATAATAGAAATGAGAAAATTAATCACCAAAGAAAGCGGTGAAATACACTTAAACATACCACAACACATATTAGAGGAAACAAGTAGAAAAACAATAATATATAAAATAATAAACACTAAAAATAGAAGGCCGGAACAGGCCAGTATAGAAAAAATTCAAAAATGTTTGCAATCAATTTGGGATAAAAAATCATATATTACTTGGTATAGATTTGCACAGGTACAGGTGATTTTTCGAAATGAAGAGTTGGCGAAGAGGTATTCAACGCTAACTCTTCACACACCAGAAATAACAATGTTACCCAGTTACCTTGGCCAAAAGGTAACAAAGGTAACAATGAAGCACGCACCTCCAACAATAGACACACTATGGTTGATATCAACCATATGTGTCGACATGGACAACATAAACATACTTAAAATAAACGTTGTAGAAAGCAACTGGACGGGAAAAAACATACAAATCCTGTTCCACACAAACGAACAAGAAATAAAAAAAATCCCACCATACATCTGTTTGGCAACAAATCAAAAGTTACATATAGTGGTAGAGGGCAGGCGGCCTCGCTGTTACTTATGCGACAGCGAGGCACACCTCAAAAAGGAGTGTCCGAATGCCCGAAAAACACAACAACAACAACAAGAACTAACTAAACACATAAAAAAAGCCTTGCTGCCCACACCGCCATCCACACAAAAAACAACAAAAGCAACATTAACAACATCAACGAAAGAAAATACAACAAAAACTGCAAAATTAACAAAGAAGACGAAAAAAGAAAAGACAATACAAAAACTGATACCCCTTCCCCCACATCACTTACACCACAACCAAAAATTCAACAACCAACAACAACAAAAACAACAACACAACCACTTACACAAGCAAACACAGATCCATACAACATGCCCCTACCTCCTTCCGATTCCTCAGAGTTTTAATCTGAAGACGAGTCAAGTAATGAGGAATGGAAAATAGCCCAAAAAGGAAGGAAGAAGAGGAGCAAAAAAAGAAAAACGAACAACAAAGCAGGGAGATTCACATCTCCCGAAAACACTCCCAACTCCTACATGATAGGCACCCATAATAACACACCAAAAACAATGCTAACAGCAATAGACACTACAAACACAGAGTTGATGAAATACATCAACTCTAAAACAAACATCACAAATAACGACAACAAAACAAACAACCACCCACGCACAACACCGCCAAAGCACATTAAAATTTATCATGTAACACCAGCATTACACCACAAAATAAATTCCCTCTACCCCAACGCTGTAGGGGGATGTCAAAAATATTTGTGCAACAAATGCCTCGGAGACCTGCTCAGACGCTTTCAACTGTCTGACAGGTACCGACTCGAACACCCAAATGTGCCAACGTGGACATGGAGTAACCGCATTGGGTCGTCGAGATCGTATCTAGGTAGGATAGTATGTAGTACAATAGATAGAGATAGCTTAGGATGTCCACAATTCCACACAGTCAGCTACACGGATCACAAACTTGTAACGTGTACGCTAGACTTAGATAAGGCACATAGGCAGGGTCCCGGTTACTGGGAACTAAACGCGTCTTTCCCGTCGAGACAAGTTTTCAGAGACCGGATTAGCACGTTAGTTAAGAGGGCCTTGACGGGAGCTGTCATCAACAACAAATTGTGGTTTGCCCTCAAGAGAGCAGTAAAAGCAGAAGCAACTAGATATAGCAAGGCACTAGCCGTAGATAGAAACAGAGTAGAGGGAGAGCTAGTGAATAAGTTAGAGGAGGCATTAAGAAGCGGCATCGCATCCGACGTTTTGGCGGCGAAATTAGCCCTCGATCAACATTTCAACGCCAAACACGAAGGATGTGCTGTCAGGGCAAGGATACGTGCTCTAAGGAACGAAGGTGATGGAGCAGCGCGAGAGGCCCGGGTTGCGGAGGCGCAGCGAGGCAACAGAGCCACCATCCGGTCTCTGGTAGATGAACAGGGGCGCGAATTGCTCGAGCCGAGCAAGATGTGCGAGGCCTTTCAGCGGCATTTTGCCCGACTGTTCGGGACGAGTGGTGAGCGAGAACGCAGGGTGGACTTCAGTGCCTACCTGCACAGCCTGCCACGACACTCAGCAAGAGAGGCGGATTGCTACGAAGGTGCCGTCACGGCGACGGAAGTGAGGGACGCGATGGCGGGATGCTCGAGGGACAAATCTCCGAGGTTGGATGGTCTGCCCTAGGAGCTTTACAACTGTATGCCAGACTTGTTTGGAGACGTCTTGGCGGCGGTGTACTGCAACTGGCAACAGAACGGGAGCATTCCTGGTTTTGTGAGCCGAGGAGCCGTAACGCTGCTAAAGAAAGATCCAAACAAGGGGAATATCATAGATAACTTTAGGCCCATCACTCTGCTCAATGCAGACCTGAAAATTTTGGCCAAGGTGTTAGCCAAGCGGTTGACGCTTGTCATCGAAAAACTGGTCGGCAAGGCGCAAACGTGCGACGTGCTGGGCCGAAGCATCCATGACAACCTCCATCTGATGCGCTACATCATAGAGCGGGTAGTTAAGGAACCTGGCATGGGTGGGGCCCTGATCAATTTGGATCAATCCAAAGCTTTCGATAGGGTAGACCATCAATATTTAGAGGCTGTCCTCACAGCGGCCGGCTTCGGACCCATTTTCCGCAGCTAGATGGCTGCTTTGTACAAAGGCATCCGTTCGGTAGTTCGCGTCAATGGGCACCTATCAAGACCTTTCCATATTGCACGTTCGGTCCGTCAGGGATGCCCCCTCTCGTCGCTTCTGTACGTATTGACTCTCGAGCCACTACTGCGGAAGCTGGCGACGCTGAGGGGCATCCCGCGAGAGTTGGGATGCGGGACGAGCGTGTCGGCATACGCGGACAACGTCACTGTCATAGCGTCTAGCCACGAGCTCATCGAGCTTGTCGGCGAGTCGCTGAAAGACTACGAAGCGGTGACGGGAGCGAAAATCAACCGGGATATGTCGGTGGGTTTGCTGCTCGGCACCTGGAGAAGCAAGCCCATACCGTCCGGCAGCGCCTCAGTAGTGGGACGCTGGACGAACGGTTCGGTCAAGTTGCTCAGAGTCTGGTTCGGTCCGGACCTGCAAACGGAGAAGAACTGGGATGAGATAACGAGTAGAGTAGCCACTCTCTGCCGGCAATGGTCCGCGTACATCGCGTCCGTCATCGAATACCACCTGACCGTCGTGCCTTGTCCCGATCGCGCCATCACCGAAATGGAGCGCATCCTCTTCCGCTCTTTGTGGAAAGGAAGCGTTGCGATGGTGAGGCGATCCGTTTGTTGCCAACACCCGCTGAAAGGAGTGCTGGGCATGCCGTGGTTGATGATGCGCATAGACTGCGAAATCTCCGGCTCTACGTAGACGACGGTGAGCAGGTGTGGTCGCCATTTGTACGACGCGCTTTCCCGCAGCTCGTCTCCATAACCGAGCTGCAGTCGTGGATCAAAAAGAGGCCGAGGAATGGGGAATGGTACCGTGAGTGTCGCGTTGCTCTGCAACAACTTTGCCGTCCCGGGTCGACCTTGAGCGGCTGCATCACAACGAAGTCATTCTATAGGGCATTAGTGGAGGGCAGGTACGACGACGATCTCGGGGCGAACCTGGGCGTCGACGAGGAATACCTGACCCGCCTGTTCAGGACGACTTTCGGGCCGGGACCTATGGACACCTTCCAGAAATCCCTGGCCTGGCAGTGCTACCGAGAAGCGCTACCCGTTCGAGATAAGCTCTATAGACACGGCTCGCGAAATGCGGGGCCGACCTGCCCGAGATGCGGTCAGAGCGACGAAACCGTTCTGCACGCACTCGTGCAGTGTCCAACCATTTCGGAGCTGTGGGCTTATGTCGAACGACTGCTGTCACGTGTGGGACGAGTCGGTTTATCAACCGAGTCTATCGTCAATATCGTCACGCCTCCTTCCTTTAAACGGGAAGGAAGAGCTGTATTTATCGTACTTGTGGCTATGCCGAAATAATGCATCTGGTGGACGCGTCTGAAAGGATTAGAGACAAATACTTTCCTCTCTGGTCAATCTCTCATGAACTTTTTCAAGTATCACTTGAAAAGGAAGGTAAGTGTAGAGAGCCAAGTGTTGTCTAGCAAATGTTTCGAAAAACGATGGATACATGTAGCAAGAATGGCACGTATAAATGACGAAGCCACCTTGACCATGATTCTATAAAACGTTTTAAATTTTGTAAACAGAGAGTTACTTACGTTCCTTGCATAAATAAAAGGAATTTTATTTAACAAATTGTGACACTAAGGATCGAGGTTACCGTGGTCTTTTCCATAGGTTTTTCTTTCCACGAATAACCTCCCCATTTATTGGGAATTTTTTGTAATATTTTCATTTTTTTTTGTACATACCCCCGTCATCCCCATTTTATTTTTTTACTTTATTTTCGTCCCCATCGAAAAGAAAAACTCTACATTTGTATTTTGTCCCCTCTATGTTGAGCCCTGTGTGGCTAATAAAGAAACATATCTATCTATCTAAGCATATTCAGTCCCCTCTGAGAACTAAAGAAGAAAGAAGTACTATTATTTTTGTAATAGTATGTACTACAAATGTTTTGTTTCGGGTATTAAATTATGTTGACATAAATTTTGGTAATTATAGTGATATTAATATGTTTTACTACTAGTTATTTGATGTAATGTCAAGTCGCAGCCAAGTTTCCTACCATAACTGAACAGAAGCTGTATACTACATTCAAAAGTATAAGTCGTACTCGAATGAATGAGTGGCTAAATGAGTTAGCGAAATGAATATATTTCGGTTCTTAGTTAATGGAAATTGGTAAAAATTCACTTAGAGCGGAACGCTGTGTTTCGACTGCGTGGGAGTATCTGATAGGAGAGCAGGGTGCAAACAGCTCAAAAACCTGCTCACACGTTTTCAATTGTGTGACAGGTACCAACGAGATTATCCGAATGTACTAATGTGGACTTGGACAAACCGCATTGGGTCATCTAGATCGTATTATTATTATTATTTTCTTTTCACAATTTCACAATACTTTAATAATTCATGTTAAATAACAATTTGTCATCAATATACGGAGAGAATTTATATCAGTGAAATGGATAATCATATAGAGACTGTCCGCATCAAAGTTAATAAAATGCCCGCATTAATAAAAAAACGCATCTTTACAATTAATTTTCTAATTAAAATATTGAGTTCGTTTGAGATTTTCTGGTTTACAATTCATCAGTAGAGAACACAATACACTTGTACTCCTGTGCAATTAATTATGTAGACGCACTAAATTATTACTAAAATGTATGTCAAAATTACAATATCTGATCACCGATGTTGTAAAGAGTATATATGTTGTGTGATATATCGACACATACTGATAAAATGGCCAGTGGCTATAACACTTTACAATCGCTATCCTGTCTCTTCCCAACTCTGTCTATTGTCCCTCCACCTCTCTCTCTATATATACATACTTACAAACATAAATGCATCGTATATTCACACACACACACACACACATATATATTATTGGATAAGTATATGCGTATACATACCTGGAAATATATGTGTCTGTATATATATATATATATATATATATATATATATATATATATATATAAATATACACATACACTTATATATACGTACGTGAATACACACATACACATATGCGCCACATACACTGCTACATTTATATATATGTATATATGTGCATGCATTTGTGTTTGTATGAATACATTTATATATTATTGTCTTTCGATATTACACCACATTTTCAATGGCAGTAAAGTTGCCCTTAAGAAAATAAAGAGAATTATCTTTAGATTTTATGTCATTTTTACTAGAATGGTTCATCGTTCTTTTATTGTTCTTTCACCGACATTAAAGCTATTATTCTGTCTATGTGTGCAAGCAATATGACTCTAGGGTGTTCTCATTAAGCAGACCTATTGTCTTCTTCTGACCAATTCGCTGACCGTTATTTAGCATCCTTTATTCAAATTATTCGCTAGCTCTCTGGTTAAACAGTTAGGATTCCACAAATTTTTCATCAAATAATGTAACAATCCGGTATCTACACTAAATACGTCTAGTGAAGTGAGATTTAATTGATATAAATATATAACTGATAATCCAATACTGGCACAATGACACCAGGTTTTTCTATTATATCTCGATATGTCTATTTAAACATCTTTTAACAACTGAATTATTTGCTTTTTATCATTATATTGTATACCTCCAACGTATCCTTTGTATTATTCTCAATCAGCTTGATATTATAATAATTATAAATAATACTTTCTTTCGTATAGAAATTAGTAACCGATTCATAGAATATGTACTTCGTGAACATTTCTTCAAACTCTTCATCTTCCTTCTTCTTTAAGAATTGCACAACGAGGAACTTGTGAGACTCATATAGCCTGGAATTAAAATTAAGAAATTATCATCATCCGAAACAATGCACACATTAAAAAATGGTCCTTCCGGGAGTTTTAGAAATAGGCAAGTTATGCATAACAGAAATATCGCTCTGGTAAATATTTAAATAAACATGTGCGTTGTATTTATGCTACCGTATGATCAATTCTCAGCAATTGGTTATACATTTTACAAATTTCCAAAGATATTATTCTACTGTCATTGAAAGATTGAACATCCACACATAGAAGCGTGTTCCGCGTTTTACAGTCTGTCCTATGCATACCATTAAATCTTACAGGACACAGTTGAAGGAAGACGAACGTGAGGCAGACAGATCAACATCAATGACTGGAGAGGCGAAAGCTGTGGTCTGACAAAATCAATGACTGGACAGGTGGCGATGGCTGCCTGCACCAAGTGTACAATGACACACAACTGGCTGCACCAATTAAGGAAACTTGAGGATGATTGTACACACATACAAGTTACTTTAAATACAGCCCACATTATAAATTAAGCCCCAGTCTATAACAAAGGGAAAAGGCCGACTAAGAAAACTTGAACTATGCGGCTATTACAAATGAAGTGTTCTTTTGTATACGTTTAAAAATATATGTATGAGCAGACATGGCTATATACATTTCCACATGCATGTCTTGTGTGTATCTGTGACAAAAAATCTGGCAAAAAAATAGCAACACAGTTTAGTATTCATCACAAAAGTAACAAAACAACATGTGTGTGTGTGTGTGTGTGTGTGTGTATACACACATATATATATATATGCTTGTGTGCGTATATATGAATGAGTGTACATTATTTACATTACTTACAATTGACGGATATTTGTCCTTAACTTTTCTGGAATCGAATCGGAATCTTGGGATTAGTAGCCCGCGCTCTTAACCACTACGCCATATGCCCGGGCATATAGCGTAGTGGTTAAGAGCGCGGGCTAATAACACCAAGATTCCGAGTTCGATTCCAGGCAGTGACATGGATAATAATAATAATAATAATAATAATAATAATAATAATAATAATAACAACAATATCCAAAAATACCTTAGGAATGAGAACCCAGGTTCAAAATGTCCCCAAGACACCTGATGAAAGCTGGAGAGTATATCAGCCGAGACTTTGTGTTAAACACAAACAAGATGAGGACAAATATCGGTCAATTGTAAATAATGTAAATAATTCCTCATCTCTTAAATATACAATTGTATTATGAATGCGCGTATATATATGTATACGTAAGTACCTGTATGCACGCATGCGTGTGACTTTACATGAGTGTACACCTGCGCGCTCTATGTGCGTGTGCATGTACATACACGTGTATGCGCACGCATATGCATGTATGAATACATCTACGAATGCGCGTGAGGATGCATGTGTATATATGCGTGTGCATGTATAGGCGTATGTATGTATCTGTATATGTGTGTGTGTATGCGTACATATTCTCAAATATATATGTATGTGAGTGCATGCATACGAATGCCATTATACCTTCTTTTCTCCTCTGCTATTCCTACCTATCACTAACCTATCGCAAACGTCTATTTATAGTAATGTTACATCCTTGTATTCTTCCCTCCATCGCAAATTTTACTACCAAAATTACTATTCATTTCGGTATCACCCCAACCATATCTTTTCTCTGATTTTTCTCTGCACATCCCTTAATGCAGCACTGTCATATCACCCCTACTCACATATCTCACGTTCTTTTACTCCTTACATTCTCATCCTTTTCCCACATCTCTCCCATCCTCCCTTTACATTATCTTGACCACCAACTAACACACACTTTCTCACTTCTTTCACCCTTTCTTCTCTTTTTTGACTACTTGTTTTTTCTCTCTTCCTTTTTTCTTTTTTCATTTTTCTCACTTTCTTCCTCTCATTTTCTCTTCCTTTTTAAAATTTGACCTATCCTTCATGTATCCACAAATACTACCAATACATTCTCAAATTTTCATTCACACTACAAAACCCTTTGGAACGAGCAACACTGATTCCATGGCTCCATACTTTGAAATGTCTAAACATGAACTTCTTTTGGAAATTACACACCATGTACAGGAAACTTTTTTTACCATTACTATACACCATTTTCCTCGAATAACGGAACTGCAACTACAATATCATTATATATCTTATTTCTACATTCAGTCTCTTATTTCCCTCTATATTCCCTATTTCCTCCTTTTCCACAATAATTCGAACTCAAATATTTTCTCACACCGTCCCTTATGAAGGGATATCCATAATATCCAAGAAACATCTGTAAGACTATTTCATTATAAATGTCCTGAAAACTCCTAACAGCCTTGGATTTATCTAATTCTGTCTTAGATATATATATATATATATATATATATATATATATATATATATATATATATATATATATATATATATAATGCACAAACGTATGTGCGCACATATGTATATGTATGTGTGTGTGTGTGTGTGTGTGTGTGTGTGTGTGTGTGTGTGTGTGTGTGTGTGTGTGTGTGTGTGTGTGTGTGTGTGTGTAGCACATACCTAATGCATTCTTTATATTTCAATTCATTTCACTGAAATATTTCAAATTACTTTTTTTCTCATTGAGCCTTCCATCTTATTAAAAATATTCTGAAAAAACCCGTACCATAATTCCTTTGTACAATACAGTTCAGCACCAGTAGCAGCAATAGGATGAAGAAAAGCAGAAACTACCTCTACTAAGCTTTGATGCTCAAGAGTTTTGGTTGACCATTCCATCACTGCTAACCCGACACATTCAGGATTCAGGATGTCACCAACTTTGAATCTTGAACAAAAAAAAAAAGATTAATATTATGTAGGGACATATTAATTTCATCACAAAATTATCCATTTTGTAACGGAAAGAAGTATCTATATCTGTCTTACACATACACGCGAGCGCACGTACTAATGTAGAAGGAGTTTTTCCAGCTCTGCAGTGCCATTTACTTGCGCATATTCACGAACACACTCTTTCAAACAATTAATTCAATGTTACATGAACATCTGCGTATTCGATATTGATTCATTGCATTATTAGTTTCAGTTGTTTTAGATTTTACAATGAAGTGTATAAAGAAAACAATTTTAAACATAATTAATTTGCCTAATTTCACGCATGAATGTAAACATGTCGCAGAATAGAATAATTTCTTTCAAATTTTGGCCAAGGCCTGCAATGTGGGGCGGGTGGGGGGCTAAATTGGCATTTATTTGATGAAAGGCAAAGTTAACATCGGTAGAATTTGAACTCAGAACTTAAGGCTGATGAAATGAGAACAAAATAACAATAACAACAATAAATCGGTAAATAATTATGTGCCTTCACAAAGGTTAATGCTGATCCATATCACAATGAAAGATACCACATCTGTAGATTAGATTGATGTTCAGATATTAAGACTGATAAACTGATCGAAACCTAATTCAAAATTTCCGAATTGGGAAACCACGTGTATCAAGTTCCTTTGACATTACTGCCAATATTGCCTCACGTTTCAACAATCAATCAACAGGAAAAATTGAAAAACTAAGACAGATTTTAAGAGCCTTCCATCTTATTAAACATATTCTGAAAAAACCCGTACCATAATTCCTTTGTACAATACAGTTCAGCAGCAGTAGCAGCAATAGGATGAAGAAAAGCAGAAACTACCTCTACTAAGCTTTGATGCTCAAGAGTTTTGGCTGACCATCCCATCACTGCTAACCCGACACATTCAGGATTCAGGATGTCACCAACTGTTAAAAAAACATGAAAACCATAAACAAGCGAGTTTCAGTTCACGAATTGTGTTCATGCTGGGGCACCATATATATATATATGTGTGTGTGTGTGTGTTTTGTGTGTGTGCGTGTATGTATGTATGTATGCATGCATGTATATGTATGTATGTAATGTATGTATTTATGTATGTATATATCGAAATTCGTATATGTGTATCATACAAATATATGTCCACGTGTGCTTTGCGAAATGTATATTTGAATATGTATGCATCAGTACCGACTCAGACAAATGTGTTTGCTGATTTGTATGGATATATTCTAAAATTATGCATAAGAAAATGTTTAAAAGATTGTTGCCAGATAATTTAGGAAGATAGCATCTGGATACTGTTAGTTGTACGACAGGACCCAGATTCTTTTCCTTATTTTTTTTATGAATTTCTTCATACTTTTAAATCAGTAACTGGCCTGTGCCATATGTGTAAGAACTTCGACCGATCTTTCACTATCACACAATGAAAAACCTCACGGGGACAAAATTTCTTCATTAAATCATGCGAAATACTGGAAACCAATTAAAATTCTAGTCTTTTCCGAATTAGTAATAAATGAACAATTTGTTGCATTCGGAGACAATTATCATTATATTTTTTTAAACTAATTTAAAAAGTGATTTATATTCTGCAATCCTGATATAAAATGAGCTTTTGGGAATAATTTGTAGAATATTATTAAATATTCTAAGGATATATGAACCAAAATCCGTGTTCATATTAGAATTATCCCCTCCATAAGATTATACGTAATTCTATTAAATAATTCAAATAAAATCTAAAACAAGAACGATGTTTTAATAATGAATTTTATTAAAATATAACACTGCGTATAACACACGAGCATACACGTAAATATACATGAATATATATATATATATATATATATATATATATATATATATATATATATATATATATATATATATATATATATATATATATATATATGTTTTTATGCATTGATACCCATTTCCAACTGAATGTATGCATGTGTACATTTTAAATTCGTTTAAACATTACTGAACTCAATATACGTATACTGTGCAAAAGCAAGCAATCTCCTCGGCGATAAACTGTTTCACTGTGAATGATGAAAATTCAGTAACGCTGGAATAATTACAAATAAGACGGTTCATTTCAGATGGATTTTGAATGATCCATGATGTGTTTACAGTTAAGCTTCTGTATCTATCTATCTATCTATCTATCTATCTATCTATCTATCTATCTATCTATCTATCTATCTGTCTGTCTGTCTGTCTATCTGTATGTTTGTCTGTCTGTCATTCTGTCTGTCTGTCTGTCTGTATGTCTATCTATCTATCTCTTTCTCTCTCTCTCTCTCATATATATATATATATATATATATATATATATATATATATATCTCTTTGTAAATAAATATTTATATAGATGACATAATATATATTTATTTATACAGACACAGGAACAAATACACAAATATACATCGTACACATACACGTATATATTACACTGATTTTGATGTCATTTAATATACATTCAGTGGTACGGTCCTTATATGAATTTATGTGCGTCAGTGTGTTGTGTATGTGTGTTGGTATTCAAATATACATGCATGTTTAATGCATTTAATATATTTCTTAATCTCACCCTGCACATTATCTGCGTGGCACAAGCTTGCACAAAGTTACTGTTCAGAATATGCTCTTTGAATCTGCATGAATTCTGCTTGGTTTCATTAGGTGATACCCGATACAATCCAACGAAATACACACACTCACGCGCGCATATATATATATATATATGGGAGAATGTACGAAAAAAAAAACAACAACAGACGTGGGAAGGTGGTGTAAACAACAAAAAGATGTATTAGTTTGACGCTCGGGAACACAGAAAGTCTTTAACGTTTCGAGCTACGCTCTTCAACAGAAAGAATACGGAGAAAACAAGGAGAAAAACACGGAGAAAAAATAAATTGAATGGTGTTTGGTCAACGATCTATCATGATATATATATATATATATATATATATATATATATATATATATATATATATATATATATATATACATATATATCTTTTTTGTTGTACTTAGGGATGGTCATATTGCCAGCTTAGCCAATATATTTAGATTTATGCTAATATATATATATATATATATATATATATATCAAAAATCTTGCAAAACAAATATATATATATCCTTGCTATAAAATGACCAAAGTAGCGCATGCATGTTCTTTTGACAATTTTACCTATATAGCAAATGGCATCTTACCTAAAACATTTGGTATGTCAATGCGTTGTGCACGGATACGTGCCTTATATAATAAAAGCTGACATATTCCACTAAGAAACAAATCTATGCGAACTTATTTATCAATTCATTAGATTATATAACTCACCAATTCAGAAATTTTACCTTTATCTCTAGTAACAACACACACACACACAAAAAAAAAAAAAACGAATGTCCATAAAGAAATTTTAAAACAGTAACTTACATTTGCAGTATAACATTCAAAGTTTACAAGAAACAGATTTATGCTAATATATATAAGCTGCATTTTTATTTTCGACGACATTGTATTTTTACGTTCTAAAAGACCAAAGTGACATATAGTGAAAATATATTTCATCTGATATGAAAAATAAGCTAATATGTAACATCAATACAACAAAGGTTTAGAGCATCAAAGGCGTAGATCAGCTAATAACGACTATAAACTAATAAACCCCTTAAACATTTCCCAATCTAGTGGCCTTCAATCAGCTTAGAAATCTGATGTCAATAACAGTCAATCACTGAATAAGATTTCCTTTTAAAGTATTCCAACATGTAACCCACGCAATCGTCGCCATTTTCGCTATTCATACCAAATTGCCAGGACGTTATAGAAATAACCTATTCAGCCCTGCAATATAAAGTTTTCGTGACAAAATATCACAGAACGTTACGCCAAATCAAAGGATAATCAAACGTTGAGGATTTTCTCGAACTGAGGAAATTATATAACATAACGTTACATAGCAATTTATGTTATGCTTGGAATTATGTTATTCTCTTAAAATTAAAGGTGGATGAGCAGCAAATTACAATATATACCAAAATAGATTAGAAGTGAAGATTTACTCTCTGTATTTCTCTTCGTCATTCACGATACTTAATGCCTTTTATGATATTATAGAGCCTTACTTGTCACAGTATGATAAATACATCGTGTCTGTGTGGCTACAAAAATGTACATTTTCTAAAAAATGTACACATTCTTCAATGAAAATTACTTTGGCCGTATTTATATTGGATCCTGAATTGACAACACTAGAGATACCCTATGCTGCCAATAGAATGCAATGCTTTAAACACTGTTTCTTTTCGCGTGGTGGACAAATCTAGATACACTATACTTAAATATATTACAGTATCGACTTAAGTCGTAAGCTGGCGCGCTCTGAATAATAATCAATGTTATTCTCATATGTATGTTTGTGTATGCGTGCGTGTGCGTGTGTATATAGTTTCGGTTAGTTAAAATACGTTCGTGACATATATCAACTGCTAAAAGCCAAATTCACTGCAGTTGCTACATCGGGAGAATTTTCCCTTATGCTAAAAAGGTATAAAAACATCATGTCTGTTCAGTGTCGCCATCTATCAGAATTCCCAGATATAAATTTTCTTGCCCCTTAATTGTTACTAATGAGGAATATCTAAGAGAGTCAACTCTGAACAGAACTTATTAAAGCTGAAGCTTTAACTAAAATGTAGTGAATAATATTGACCGATTTGTTCGAGTATAGCGCCGGGTCGTGGAAATTACCGTGATATTAACGCCAAGCTAATATATATATATATATGTATGCGTGCGTGTGTGTGTGTGTGTCTGTTGACATTGCTTAATCCAATAATACCTTCGTCTATAACCCCATTACTATATTCCTTTCAGATAACTTAGTTATTGGCCAAGAACTGTGTTCAACAGAAACGATACATCCCTTCCTCAAATTTTCTTTTATTGTAAGTAACCCAAGAAATCAGTATGGTTTTTTCTTCTAACTTCACGCTTTTACACTTGCTTGAAAAACAAAGTGCTCACTGGTTATTTTATTAATTCTCAATTAGTTGAGAAATGGTTAAGCTAATAGCCAGGGTTGAAGGTGATGTCCAAAGACTACTTGAAGAAAATAAGAAAACTATTTTGAAATTAAAGTGGTGTCTCCGATACTTGCCTCAGAACAGACTTTCCTAAATGAAATCGGGATATTCTATGTAAAATTTACAAGTAGCTTTGATGACACCAAATTCCAATTGTTGAGTTCTCTATTATATTGGCTTTGAAATTTTGGCACAAGGATAGTAAGTTCAGGGGAGGGAATGAGTCGGTTACATCGACGCCAGTAATCAACTGTTACTTATTTTATCGACTTCAAACTCGACAGAGTTTGAACTCAGAACGTAAAAACGGACGAAATACTGCTGAGTTTTAGCTCGGTGTGTTAATGACTCTGACAATTCGCCACCTTAGTTCACTTTTATATCAAAACTTAATATATACATGTTCTATATGTTTGAGATGATTAATTCTGTACGTTTTTCATATGTGCATTCGACGGATATTTGTCCTCATCTTGTTTGTTGTTACCACAACGTTTCGGCTGATTTAGTCTCATCAGCCATCATTATGGGCATATAGCGTAAGCTGCACAATATATTCACTGGGTAATATGCAAAAACCTGGAATTGCCCCATGATAAAAGCTGGTGGTAACACAAACCACCCCCAGTACTTGAAAATAATCACATCGCACTCCTCTGGAGCTTCACCATTCAAACTGACAGAAAGATAGACACAAATAGGCCAGACATCATACTGAAAGACTTCAGACAAAAATCATGTCTCCTCATTGATATGACTGTCCCAATCGATATAAACGTATCTGTCAAGACCTACCAAAAACTGAGCAAATATAAACATCTTGAAATAGAAATTAGCAAAATGTGGAACCTGAAGACGAAAACAATACCTATTGTCATAGGTGCCCTGGGAATGACAGCGAAACGGGCTGATTACTACCTAGCTCAGATACCAGGAAACCCCAAAATGGCTGAAGTTCAAAAGATAGTGCGCTTGGGAACTGCCCACATCCTACGTAAAATACTGTCTATGTGATCTCAAATTTTAAAACAAACACATAATTTTCTTATGGTCTCTTAAACATTCACTAGAAGAAAACTGTACAAATCCAAATATATGGTTCCCTAGGCATAACACCTACATGAACTTCTAACTTGTTGTCTCTTGAGGTCTCTGGGTGAGACTTGGATCCAACTTGTACAAATGCAAAACAAAAGTCAAACATAAAATAATAATAATAATAATAATAATAACATCATCAGTAAAATAATATCATAGGAATGAGAACCCAAGATTAGGTTAAAAATTCTACCTGGATACCTGACGAAAACTGGAGAGTAAATTAGCTGAAACGTTGTGGTAACCATAGATATGATGAGGACACATATCCGTCCAATATAAATAATATTAATATATACATGGTGTGCATTGACGACATTAACCGTTCACAATATTTGACAACAATTTCTTCCTTATAAAGACAAAACACACACACACACACACACACACACACACACACACACACACTAAACAAACTATGATTTCATAAACTTTTCATAGCAGTAAATATAAACGCATACAATTAGGAATAGATTAAAAAACAAACAATTACGTTTCTTTACGGTTATTGCTAGTCGCAGAATTTCAATCAGAAAACAAATTTCTACTTATCTTAAGTTGTGCTCTTCATGATGACTTAAGCACATGCGATTTTCAAGTCTCATATGCACGTCAATGCTGGTATTTATAGTTAGGATATGTATACAATAATTCTCAGGACGGGCATCCCGTGAAGAACTTCCTATATATTTCAACTGTGGTTCTAGTGTTCTTATTTACACAAGCAGTAATATTTTTTAGACAATTTCAAAATCTGAAAATCAGTTCTAGTATTTAGGTTGCACTGCAATGACATATTGGTGTTATTCTGCTTTAAGCACGCCATATAATCCCTCATGACTTTTTTAGTTTTTGGAATTTAATTTTTGGAATTTTTTAAAATCACATTTTAAAATACGCACTTCCGAACTTTTGGTTTAAATCCCAGCAATAGGCCATTAAATGTGTTTATGGGGAGAAAGAGTGAAAGACATCACTACGTCAGAGTGACAAACAAATGAGGATGGTGGTCGTAAGAAGAGCTAAAAATAACAACTAAATAGCCCTTTAATCATGAACCAACATTCTTTATTTTTGCACAAACCAATGAATTTCCGTGTGCAGAATGGAGATATGGCGATAAAAATCTGAAAGAATGTGGCCAGTAGATAAAACAGAAGCATGACAAAGAAGATTGGGCTTATATAGAAAAAGAAACAACGAGGGACGATCTAAACAGAATTCCCTTCTACGTAATAAAAAGGAAAACCTTGAAAAGTGAGATGAACATTTCACTAACCTGGTTAATACCAAGTTTAATGGCCTCGTTAGGAATTTAAAGTGTCATTCAAATTAAAATTGCTCTCTAAGGAAATAAAACAATGACTCAATGTTTACTCAAGTTTACTGAATGGAAGACGTTTAATTTTTCAGAAGAATTCCTTAATAAATACATTGATAACATGGCTATGAAGTTATAGCTCTCAGCCAACAATATTGAATATATTTAAATACACCAACGTATATTTACATACACTGGTGAGTGAATTATATAAAACTGAAAAACCTGAAAAATAACAAATCTTTTAATTTGTAAAACTCTTTAGTTGAAAGCGAAACCTATCACGTATTTACATTCGACATTGCTGGAAGAGCTAAATACACTATTCTCTGAATTTTCATTGTTCTGCGTGCACACACATGAAAAATTTATAAAACATGAGTGCTATAAGAATTACACGTCAAATAATGTACTTTTCAATGCTTCACTAAGATATCAGTATTTTATTTCAAAATAATTAATTCACTAAAGTAAATATAATGTGGGCAACACCTGCGTTTCAAAGGTTTAACATCCATTTTACTTGCTGATATATACTAGCTATTCACACACATACATGTGTGTGTGTGTGTGTGTGTGGCTGTGGATACTGCTGTCGCTGGGGTGTCGTCGTTGTTTCTGTTGTTGTTGACGATCCGTTTGCGTGTTTAATGTGCCACATACTTTCTTTACGGAACTTGACCTGTATCGTCTTCGGTACAGCATGTTAATGAAATCAATCTGCACATAGTGCACAAAAGCATATGTGCACTGACACTTAAAAAAAAAAAAAATTCCAGACCAAGGATTTCAAGTTATCCATCACGGCCACTCAACGCAACAGAGGCAATTTCAGAATCATAGAGGCCCTGTTTATCAACAGACTGAGAGGAAACATTAAAAATAAGAAGGAACTACATAGAGCAGACTGGTTTCTATAGCAATACAAGTCCCTCCTCCCCAACGCATCTGAGCGACAAATTTTCTATCCGACGCTTTTCGAAATGCCCTGAAGAAAGGGTTATAGACCCTAAAAATAGAAATACAAGATAAAACTGCAACTTTGTTTTATTTTCTTTCCATTTTCTAGTTTACATTGTACCTTTTCGCCTGTTAGCGCCTTACATAACAATTTTTTTTGTATTTAAATTATATTCATATATGTACATAAGAAAAACTGGAGAGAGAAAGGAAAATTGAGATATGCAGGTGTTAGATACAGGTAGACAGGAGTGTAACTGAATACGTAGATAGATATATAAATAGACAGACAGACACAGAGACTCACATACATTCAGAGATAGATAAATAGATAGATAGATAGATAGATAGATAGATACATTTCTTTTATTAGCCACACAGGGCTCAACGAAGATGGGACAAATACAATGTAGAGCTTTTCTTTTTGGGAGGGGGAAGGAAGGAAAAAAAAAAAAAATTGGTGGTGTCGATCAAAAGGGATCGTAGGAAGGGAAAAAGGGGCAGTTCGATCAAAAGGGATCGAAAAAAAAGAAAAGGAAAGGCCGATCAATAGGGATCGTGTATCACACAGTAATGTTCTCGTGTAAAAAGAGGGGAGGACAGTTTAGGTTTAGCCGTGGAAGGAAAAGCCCACGGAAAAGACCACGGTAACCTTGGTCAATATTCTCATTGAAGAAACTATAACAGTAAGTGACTCTCTTTTGCCTTTTTGTTTTATTTTTTTTCTTGTTCATAGGGTTATGCTCAAGATGGCTCCGTCGTTCACACGTGCCATCCTTGCTACATTCACCCATCTTTTTTTGAAGCATTCACTAGACAAGACTTCCCTTTCTACTCTCAACTTCCTCTTCAGGTGATACTTGAAGAAGTTGATGAGAGATTGCCCAGAGAGGAAAGTCTTTGTCTCTAGACCTTTCAGACGCGTCCACCATACACATTCTTTCGCCATAGCCACAAGTACGATGAAAATAGCTCTTCCTTCCCGTTTAAAGGAAGGAGGCGCGACAATATTCACGATAGACTCGGCTGATAGACCGACTCGTCCCACACGCGATAGCAGTTGTTCGACGTAAGCCCACAGCTCGGAAATGGTGGGACACTGTACGAGTGCGTGCAGAACGGTTTCGTCGCTCTGTCGGCATCTCGGACAGGTCGGCCCCGTGTTTCTCGAGCCATGCCTGTAGAG
The DNA here is from genome assembly GCF_046866305.1 of Octopus bimaculoides. Taxonomy (NCBI): domain Eukaryota; kingdom Metazoa; phylum Mollusca; class Cephalopoda; order Octopoda; family Octopodidae; genus Octopus; species Octopus bimaculoides. The sequence goes on along the minus strand of NC_142929.1, from coordinate 25,204,234 downwards.
CTTATCCCGAACGGGTAGTGCTTCTCGATAGCACTGCCAGGCCAGGGATCTCTGGAAGTTGTCCATAGGTCCCGGCCCGAAGGTCGTCTTAAACAGGCGGGTCAGGTATTCCTCGTCGACGCCCAGGTTCGCCCCGAGATCGTCGTCGTACCTTCCCTCCACTAATCCACTATAGAATGCGTTAGTTGTGATGCAGTCGCTCAAGGTTGACCCGGGTTGTTGGAGTTGCCGAAGAGCAGCGCGACACTCGCGGTGCCATTCGCCCTTCCTCGGCCTCTTCTTGATCCATGACTGCAGTTCGGTCATGGAGACGAGCTGCGGGAAAGCGCGCCGCACAAACGGTGACCACACCTGTTCACCGCTGTCTACGTAGAGCCGGAGATGTCGCAGTCTCAGCGCGTGTCTGCGCATCATCAACCACGGCATGCCCAGTCCTCCTTTTAACGGGTGTTGGCAGCAAACGGATCGCCTAACCATCGGAACGCTTCCTTTCCACAAGAAGCGGAAGAGGATGCGCTCCAGTTTGGTGATGGTAGATAGATAGATAGATAGATGGATAGATAGATAGATAGATAGATAGATAGATAGATAGATAGATAGATAGATAGATAAAGAGACAGATAAAGAGATGGATGAATGAATTGAGGTATAGACACAAAGGCTGACTGCAACAAAAGATTGACTCCATAATTGCGTTTAGTGATAATGAGACAGAAATTCCTGTTAATATGTTAGCTGTTGGAAAAGTCTCGTTATCCCGTGGCAGTATAAATATGTCTGTAATATAACCAATTGTTATATGCGTTGTTGAACATAATTGAATACTTTTTAATAGAAGAATAGCGAAAATGAAAAAGCGTATACTATTTAGTTACTAGAATATACTGGATTTCGATAAGTGATATGTTAATAACTGTGAATATATCAATGGCGTCAATTAATATAAGAAGTATAAGGAGTGTAATCTAATAGAAAGGGGTTGTTATTTTCATTAACTGTAGAATTCCGCTTGATTAATGATGTCCATTTGTAATATAAATATACATTTCAAATAAAAAGCCGCCGTCACATACACAATACATACACCTGTCTGTCCGTCGGTCTGTCTGTCTGTCTATCTATCTATCTATCTATCTATCTGCGTGCATTTATATGTATGTATACATATATATATACATATATATATATACATATATATATATATATATATATATATATATATATATATATATATATATATATATATATATATATATATATATATATATATATATATATATATATATATATATATATATATATCAAAGTTACATAGAGAGATAGTTGTTGATATAGATATATATAATATTGGTATGCATGTGTATATATATATATATATATATATATATATATATATATATATATATATATATATATATTGGGAGAATATTGTATAGTAAAGCTTAACTTGATTAGACAAAGTTGCTGTTCATAAGGGGAAACTTGATAAATTGACATATTCTTCTTTTGTGCCGAAATATTGTTGTATAATGTTTTATCAATTTTTGTTTTATGTGTTATATCTGTACTCTTCCTAATTGCTCCACAGTAAATGAAGCACCAATGAAAAGTTTGTCGCGCTGTCATAAGAGGCAACGAAATATTTTTCTAACCACAAATATCGATCTTGTACATACGCACAGACATATAAAGAAATACACACATACACGCACGCGCGCACGCACGCGCGCACACATACTTGCACGCACACTCGCACGCGCGCGCGCGTACACATACATACTCTTTTACACTTTTGCTCTTCTACTTGTTTCAGTCTTTTGACTGCGGCCATGCTGGAGCACCACCTTTAGTCGAGAAAATCGACCCCAGGACTTATTCTTTGTAAGTCCAGTACTTATTCTATCGGTCTGTTTTGCCGAACCGCTAAGTTACGAGGACGTAAACACACCAGCGTCGGTTGTCAAGCGATGTTGGGGGGACAAATACAGACACACAAATACATACACACACATACATACATATATATATAACAATAATATTAGGGATAAAATCCAAAATTACAAGTAAAACTCAATTAAAATCAATTTATTAAAAAATAAAATTAAATTAAGCTTCACAGTATAAAATATATATAAATGAGTTCATAAATCTTTTCCCTAATATTTTATATATATATATATATATATATATATATATATACACATATATATGACGGGCTTCTTTCAGTTTCCGTCTACCAAATCCACTCACAAGGATCTGGTAGGCCCGAAGCTAAAGTAGAAGACACTTGCCCAAGGTGCCACGCAGTGGGACTGAACCCAGAACCATGTGGTTGGTTAGCAAGCTACTTACCACACAGCCACTCCTGCGCGTCATACATATTTATACATATATATGTATGAATACATGCGTATGTATGTGTGCAACACGACATAAGATCTTTGAAGAAGGCACCTTCTACAATACAAGCTGGGGTTCATAATACCTCAATACAACTGGTTGTTCATGAACCGAATATATTAAACTATAGGTATGGTTGATTAAGTTTGATCTGGAATTGTATAAGATTTCAAATAATATAAAGAGGAAACTCAAACTCCATGAGACCTTCAAAAATATTTTATGTAGTCCACTGCTATCAACTATGTATTTTATAAATATGAAAATATGATACAACTGTTTGCTTAGTCGCTGTGAGTCTGAGATTGTTGTAAAAAGGGTTTACCATAAACTTCCACTCGCGTTTTGCTGGGTATTTTACTGCGAATAACAATGGTTCGTCAAAAGCAAGGATGAACAGAAGTTGAACATAAAACCTCGTTCTATACGGGAGAAAAATCTGATACTGGAATGTAAAAATCTTTCCTGAACGTCAAACTACATGTGTTACTAAAGAACCGCAATGTCTTTACATAGACCCAGCCGCGCTTTCGGGAACCTTGTTTCCTTGTGAAAAACATTTGATAGTAGCTTCCTCGGGGTTCACAATATTCTGGATTAGGAAAACAAAAGTTAGTAGTAAAATTGAAACAATTAATTTACTAATGTGTTAGAAAATTTAAAGCGGCCATATAACATAAAAGATCAAAAAATGGAATTGAAAACTCCTCAAGCACGTAGTCGTTGTGTCTCTGATCTTTCAGTGTAGCACCAACTTTTCAGCGAATTGAGGATACAAACTTTTCTTTTCAATAATCAATCAATTGTAACATTCCTTCTATACCAACCCACTTTCTTGATAGCATTGGTAAACAACTTGAAATTTGGAATTCTCTTTGACGCTATTCATAAATACATTGACATTCAAAGAGCACGTGCTTGAGTTTATCCTCACTCAAAAGTCTGATACGCTACAAGTTTAATACAGCGCGAACTATTCCATTGAACATAAACTAGTAAGGGGTAAGTTCAAATTTCGGATTCATAAAAAGCAAGTTGACGCTGATTAATTTTCTCAGTCAAATACGTTGGAACGTCTTGTGCAATACATGCATAATGATGACCATTTTGATAGAACGTGAAAGAAGTTCAAGGACCACCTATTTAATTTTAGGTCTCACAATGTTTGGGCATCAAAGAAAGTTACACAGAGACTAGTTTGACAACGATAACAACGAAATTATACCAGCTACTGGTGGTAAAACAATCAACTAACTAGGTTTTATTGCACAACAGGCAAATAATTAGAAGTCCATAGGATCTGTTCTGTCGGGGTTTACATGGAGATAATCAATTTATTGCTACAGACGCATCTAGGTAACATTCTCAAAATCGGGAAATGCTGTAAGTAATAATTGAACTAAACTTTGGTAAGACGCCAGGCCTAAATAGAATAGTCGTAGAGCTCCTAAAATCAGGATGCAGCACTATGACATCTGCAGTACATAGGATGATATACTCTTGCTGGGAAAGAATTCCGATTCCTCAACATTTATAAAGGTGAATTATCTGCGTGTATAAGTGATGAGTTCTGTGGTATCACTCCGTTACAATCTATCCTCTAGTGGGCAATGTTAAACCGTCTGGTGCTGACATCTATCCTACATTTTTACCAGAAACTCAGTCTAGTTTTCCAGTGGATATTGTGAAAACAACAAAATTGCATGCTAGAGTTGTGCCTGTTGCACAAAACAGCCGGTGTGACTTCAGCCGGTGTGTCTGGATAATGAAGTTGTGAATCGGCTACGGGAGGTGTGAGGGTTGATATCTATGGAGGGAGTGGAAGGAGGTTTTGTACTGGACTTGAAATCTGAAAGCCATATGTGGATATGTAGGTTCATATGCGTGTTTGTTCGCTTGTATGTAACAGTAGATATGGTAAACATTGTGTCGAAGAGTTAGACTGTAACGGTGGGAAGTATTTATTGTTGTTCGAACGTTTATAAGTATCATTTAGTCCGCAGAAACAAATCGCATCTTTCTTTTCATGCGAGCATGAACAGAAATCCTAACTGCTTCAAGATCTCTGGGTGGAGAGAATCCATGAAAATAGTTCTTTTCTCAGCCAAACATAGTATGCACCTCCTATTGCTTTGAAGCAAGGTTACTATTTTTCCAGTGCCATCCTGTGTAGTTAGTGGGTAAATTTCCCAGAGAAATATTTGCATGTTCTTGCATGTTTTTTGCAGCCTGTATCCGCAGATTTAATGTGTACGCAGTGAGATGCAAAATCATATAGACGTTAAATAATTGTATTTAGCGATGAGTCGAATGCAATGTGCAACATCTGTATTGGTGCTCGTGAGACACTCGTGGATCGCGGTCAATAGAATTTTCTTTGTATTGTGTCATAGAAGCGAAATTATTTCGGGAATAGTGTGGGTCATGGTGTGGGTCATGGTGTGGTTTGGAATTTCATAACGAATCACAGACACGAGTGAGTGATGATGATAACTGCAAGAGGATGGCAACATTTCCTGTTTCTGATTCAGAAGCTTTGTTTTAAATGGAGAATAAAAGTCAGAGTTGCGGACATTTAAGTTACCGAAGTATTTGAACTGAAAGACACCTACGTGAAACATTTAAATTGTGGTTTAGAAAACATAAGATACAAATTATATAGATGATTGTTCATCAGTACCTGGAGGGAAAATTTCGATGATTAGCGTTTGTGAAAAATATATTGAAAGAAGAATCATTTCTATATACATAGATATAGAGTATCCGTTAGTAAAACATGAATATACAACTTAATATGGCCGTCATAGATGTAATATAAAAGATTTAAGAAATTGTTTTGTACTGGAGCAAAACGTAATGAATGACTACGGGTTTGTGCAGAATGATATATAGGTTTAAGTAGGTTTAAGCTTAAGTTTAAGGATGATTGTAGGGAGAAAGGAAAAATTTCCAATGAATTTAACGTATTTATATTTCATTTTGTCTTTAATGTGCAAGTCATGTATTTTGGTTTGAGGTGCAAGAATGAAACAACTGCTCTAATCGATATACATTGCTTGAATAGATATCAGTAACCACAGGTAGTCCTCACAAAATCATTTCCTCACTGTTGTTCTAATAACACATTTGATTGAATTTAATGCGGGATTATGTTCTAAGAAAGTATATGGTAGTGAGAATATACTAGAAATAGATTTCTACTTATACTAATTACAAAAAAAAATGGCATTATGTAAAGGAAATGGCGGGGGAATCCGTGCGCCAATGAGCCGTAATCGGAAGACTGTGAGCGGATTTGCAAATTATAGAAATCCGTTAATGTAGTCCGATACATGCAAAACTGGGCAATAGAGTCGTGTGTATGTGTGTGCGTGCGCGTGTCTTGGGTTCATCACAAGTCAATAAATAAAATCAATATTATGATATCGTGGCGTACATAGCTGTATATTTATTCCTATCGAGTTTTTTGCAATATGTACATTCTCACACTATTAGTTTAGCTCTATTTCCGATTGTGTTTTATTAATGGTAAATTGTACTAGCTATAAAATATAATCAGATACGCATGCATATACACAGAGCCTACACACTTGCACACTCACCATCCTGAGAGTATTAAATGCATATTATATATCACAAAATAAAGGTAACATATTACATATTGCTTAGATATGGCTACTATACAAAATACATTTAAAGAAATACATGTGTTATCATTTTTATAGAAGCAAAGTAATATTGTGCACCAGTGCATGTAAAAAGGAAGTTTTAACTGTTATACTTGTGTAGCTTACATAGAAAAATATTTTCAGCAAGTTGCAATACCTGCCTATATGAACAAGTTGTACACGTAATGATTTCGACGAAGATTTGGATAACATTATAGGTTTCGTCTATAATCAGAGAAATCAGTGGACTTACCAAAGGTAATACTCAGTATTGTTATTTAACATAGATTGGGCTGTAATTAGTAGAAACTGAATGTGGAACACGATGTAAAGAAGATAGAATGTTTCAGTTATTTTCAGTTGCAAACATCCCTTACCTTTTACAGAGCTATAAATGTTAGAGAGTAGCAACTAAATTCTGATATGAACTATGTGTATGAAAGAAATAAGTTCGGTAGTTTTCTGACAGAAAAGATCACGCTTATGACAAGCCATAATCAATACAACTTTGAAACAATGGCCTTTCAGAACAAAAACAAAAGAAAGAAAATGAATTTTCAATATAACACACTACAAAAATTATAACGTATTTTCTTCATCTATACGAAGACAATATCACCTGAAATGAGAAGAGATCCAAAAGCAATATTGTGGAGAACTCGGGGTAAATCAACAAGATGAAATAGATGTCAAAAGTAAAATGAGAAGTAGCATATATTTTGATCTCCCCGCAGAAATATCGGGCTATGAAATAAATTGGAAGCTAGAAGAAATTTGGAAAGAGACACATAGAATAACAACTTAGGAAAATAAGTTGTATTATTAAGAAAACAAGTGCAGGAATTTTATGCTTAGTTCAAAGATGGAATTAACTAATATTGAGAGAGTAAAAAATCGTTCTATGTTTATACGAATAAACTATTTCCTGATTTATCAGATTTTCGAAGAAATGTTTTAAAATAATACTATTGGAACAATGAGTAAGTAATTAATAAAGATATATGGCTGAGAAAATCGAAATGTCAGTAGGACGTAGGCAGTAAATGTCTACATTTAAAGTAGAAACATTAAAACGCGGAATGACATTGGGTAGATTTGCACTTAGGTGAAATGTTCAGTACTAGAAAGAAACATCAAAGTTAAAATAATTCTAGCTGAATATTGGTGATAGCCAAAACAAAATATGAAAATGTAAATCAAAGAAGCGTATTAAAAGTGAGAGTATATATATATATATATATATATATATATATATATATATATATATATATATATATATTATGGAGTTGAAAGAAAAAAATGCTTATGCGACAGACAATATATTTGTATATGAGTGAATATAGCGGATAATTCAGATTTCAATGCTTATTGGAATCTCTTGCATTAATGGCGTCACATTTCAAATTTTGGTTAGCAATATTGACATGAATTAACCTAAAAAAATGAAGTCGAACAGATACGAATCATATTAAACATGCAAAATAATGATATGCCTTTAGAACAAAATACCATTGTAATATCAGGGAAATATACCACAAATATCAACATAATAATCTGTTTGTTCGTTCTGTTAAACATTAGGTAGTTACAGAGGTGGAGGTGCAGTAAGGATGTGAGAGAGAGAGTGGGTGAGAGGGTGATATAGTGGGAGAGCGAGGAAGGGAGAGGGGGAGAGTGTGGAGTGAGGAAAGAAGAAAGGAAAAGTAGTGAAAGGTAATTAATATTCATACACTTAGGCCAAATGATCACGTGATGAACAGAAGGTAGAGGAGTAGAATGAGAGAAAGAAAAGAAGAGAGAAGCGTTAACGACGTGCGTGAGGTAAGGAAGGAATACTTATTACGTGGTTCAAATGTTAGCTGAAGGGAAAGAAAGGTAGGGATGGACAGGCGAGGCAGTTATATTAATGGGGGTGTGTGAGAGAGAGAGAGAGAGAGAGAGAGAGAGAGAGAGAGATAGTGTTGTTGTTGTTGTTGGTGGTTGTGGTGGTGTGTTGATAATGAAAAGTATTGTTTTTATTGAACTATTTTTTTTTATAGCGACCATCACTTAAAGCATGCTTACAGCGCATTTATTTATCATCTCGCTTAAAAATTTGATATTTATTTATAAGGGTTAATTTAATTAACTTTGGATTCACTAGAAACAGGGTCGGAAGCTGTTCGAGAAAGGATGCGCAGATATAGACCACGAATCAGAGAGGAACAGCAAGAAAATATAATAAAAAGAGGTAAAAGACAACATCGACGGACACGTGAGGAGATGAATGTAGATGAACGCCAAGAATATTTAAAGAAAGCTAAACTATGAGTGCTATAAAAATGCAAATAAACCTTTCCGTTTGAAATATCTCCTCATAAATTTTCCAGTCGGTGGAATGTTCACGGGTCCCAGTAGTAGAATAAAAACATCATAAATTTAATTAAAAATTTAAAATTCAAAAAGGCTATCAATAAACTCACGCGATTCTAAACCCATGGTCGACAAAGGAATGTCAAATCCGAGCGAAGGTATGTATATCCTCATATTAATTAACAAGCATGATCAGTTAAAAGTAATTTTGTGCTCATTTCCTATTTCAACCATGTGAAGTCGCCTGTCTCCTTTTATTCCTCTTACTCCTCTTACTATGTTGCCGTTGTAATCAGTTTTAAGTTACCATATATTTGTTAGGTATCAAATGAGATATAGATGAAAATAAATAAACTGAAATGAATTCGCAATTGGAAACTAATAAATGGAATCTGTAAATAACGATGTAGAGAATGGAGTGAATATATCTCTCGTAGCATAATCGCATTTACTTTTCACTGCATTGCCATATGTTTCATTTAACTAATTGCAATTAAATATACTTTCACATTTCTTCATTACTAGTGCAAATGACGATCCTGGTTAATATTTATTAGCTAACTCTTCTGTGTCAGGATCGAATTTAATTCCCATGCCAAACGTGACACATCCTATCCGTATTCCTTAATAATATACTATACCTCCTCAAAAACCAAATTTCTTTTGTATATTAGTCTGTAACAATATTTAAATGTACGCATGACAATTATTATTTATACTTCTAATTCCTGGAAGTTATATAACCAAACGTAATTTGGTGAGACCCAATAATCATAATTTTGTAATCATATAGCAAAAACAAATAAGTAGTTAATATGTAACTGTAGGCGGTGAGCTGGAAGAATCTTTATCGCACCGGTCGAAATGCTTTGCGGCATTTCTCTCACTTTTATGTTCTGTGTTCAAATTCTATCGAAGCTGACTTTACATTTCATCCTTTCGAGATCGATAAAATAACTACCAGTTGAAAATTTGAGTCGATATAATTGACTTATCCTGCCTCGTAATTGATGTCCTTGTGCAAAAAAATTGAACCCAATATATATGTAATAGAGTGCATGAAAGTCCTTGCACTAGCATGTGTGAGTAAGCGCATGTCTTTTGAGAGAAATCTGAAACATCAGGTGTACGTTAGACCGCAAATTTCCGCAATTAATGTAGAAAAATCAAAAGTGTGTTGTTTAAATCGTTTAACTTATATATACCAATTCATATCAACTAAGATTGCCATATAATTTCTGAAACCCAAATGGCTATCAGCACTTTTTATGAATTCTTTAATATCAATGAATGATAAGTTGAGAGTACAAAAATACGAACTCGACACGAAATCAATTTTTAGTCAAGGCGAATAGGACATGTAATATTGAAATAATTTTATAGAGGGTGTTTCATGAGCATTAGAAAAAATCAGTATATCGATTCAAACACAAAACGTTCAATAAGAAGTAGATTTTAAAAAAATACATAGCTCAGTACATTTATACTTGGTAAAATTATTCAGAGCCAAGAAAAAAGTAAAATTACATTAAAAAATGTAACATCATTTTGTCAAAAAGTTGATATAAAAATGAACTCATAGAAGACCAGAAAAAAGTACATAAACAGTTTCACACATATAGTCAGGTGGTTTACTTTTACTCACACTTCAAAATAGATCGAACTCACTGATGTCGTTATTTCACTGGCAGAATGTCATTCATTTTAGAACAGGATTCCTTGTTTTACTCACCCCGTTGAAGAAAAAAAGCGACGCAGAAGTTTTAGAGCGCCCCCAACAAAACGAAAAAAAAAAACAAAAACAAAAAAACAAAACAAAAAAGCAATGAAAGAAAAAGCAAAATAAAATTAGAGTAATATAAATAGAGTGAAGTGTAATCCTTAGGACAAGTAACGAAGAACAGACCAAATAAGTGATAACGAAAATCAAATGAAAACAAGAATACGGTTTTTTCTTCGTTTTTTATTTATACCCTTTCGTTGCACGGAAGGGTATAGATCGTTCGGATCTTTACATTCTGCGTTAAGTTCCACCCTGATCAACTTAATTTTTTTTCGTCTCTGCACAGTCAATGAAATAAAGTACTTGACAAATACTGGGTCGATAGTACCGACAAACTTGCACTCCAAACCGTTGACAACCTTTAAATGTATTTCCCAAAAGGTCATCTTGCCTGAGCTTGTCGACGTACTGCTGATTGAATGCTTGTGTGAGTACTAACCAACTTTCTTGGAAAAGTTCGTAGACTTCTCAGTTGACTGATATTTTCTACCTAGTTGCTACCGTTTCTAAATCCGCATACCCTTTCAAAAGTTAGGAAAGTGAATTGGGCAACAGTAGATTTATAGCTTGTATTACAAATACGCATAACGTAGCATCGCGGTGCATAGATGTGATTATTTCCAGTTCGCATAACCTACCGTCATAGAGGAAATAATATACGGCTAAATGCAGTCCACGGTATATAAAAATCGTTGGGAAATATAGTAAAAATTGACATCAATGGCAGAACAGAGTACAAAATAATTGAGTCAATAGCCAAATATTGGTCAAAGTAAAATAGTCATCAGAATCATGAGTCCAAGAAGTACAAACGGAAAATATAAGTTCTTAATAATAGAGTTCAATGTCGAAGATGACAGTCGTATTTCTTTCTCAAACGCCAGTATTTCTCCGAGCCGAGCCGTTCAAAGCAAAAGGGGAGGTAACTCATTCAGTATTAGAGTAAGAAGATTACATTCTCATAGCTATATATGACTTGACATTTAGCTGATCTTGTTATGCTTATTTATTTTCAAGTTTATTTGTATCGGCAGTATGTCTGCTGTGATTAAGTAAGTCTATAATGAACGGATGTTCACGCGAATCTTTCATGTCGTTCTTTTGCTACTCAATGTTTACTAGAGGCTATATTATCGAAAATGCTCTTCCTTCATACCGATTGGCATTACGAAATTTTTTGGATAATTATACACATACATATTAGCAGAAAAAATTGCCATATTGAAGCTCTCATGTCGGTGTGTATTTTACATATAGAGATATGTAAGAAGTAAACGTGACATGTTTGAGCATTCGTAGCATCAGAAATAGTCATACAGCATTTTTAAAGATGAGAATACATTGTTGTAATTATATATATTAATTGATATATATTAAATATATATATATATATATATATATATATATATATATATATATATATATATATATATATATATATATATATATATATATATATATATATATATATATATATATATATATATATAATAGTACTATATTGAATATATTGTAGAGAACAAAACAATTAAAAGCAACATTTATATATTGACATTACGGGTTACTTGTGAGAATCGGTTATAACCATTAATAAGATGAAAAATAAGAATAAATCTAACTTAGAATATATTGATAAAATTCTTGTATTGATATTTTATGGCGAAATACAATTCTTAATACCTTTTCTTGCGGTAAAGAGTAATAAAATTGATCTGAGTTCAATAGTAGATAAGTCAGCGTTTGTTATAGTTAATAACTTTTGACATTTACTTTCGGTTGAAGGTAGAATTGGATTCACATATTCAAGCAAGCATATGCACATACACTGAAACTTGTGGACAAACATGATTTCATATATACAATATATAATTTACTAAATACTACTTCTGTATTCTTCTATTTACTTCTTACGACTCTTTAATATAGTGTAGGCATAAAAGATCGCTTCCGAATGAGTTACGAAATTGCTATCACTAAGGAAGTTGCAGTTTTCTATAGCATACAAGTAACACGTATTTAATGAGCGAAACATTTGATATATCTAAAATACAAGAGCGGTAAATATTTGTTGGATATATGTGACTATTGCTGCTCTACAATCTCACCAAGTAGCAGATTTTAAGTCAGATATATCCTTCGATTCATAATGCTGCACATTTTTATTTCCATACTTTATTTCCAGTGTAATGCAATTATGGACATTTATTATGGGTTAATAATATACGCAGTAAAATATATCTTACGTCCTGTGCTTGGACTACTCGTTTTTTCTCCCATTCCTCCTAACATACAAATGATAAGAAACTATATACATATAAATTTGATATATCTCCGCCCTCAATATATTTGTTCACATGTTTGTTAATTTCTCAATTCCCTTTTCCCTAGCTATGCTGTCAATAACTCGTACATTTGGTTCTATAAAGACTGCAGCCAACAACTTTACATCTATAAAATGGTTACATATCGCAAGAAATACAGGCATGCGCACACGCATACATACGCACATATCACGCACACAGATACAGTTATATACACACACACAAGCACGCACACACACACACACGCAAACACACACACACACAAACATACACACACACACACAAGCACGCACACATACACACACGCAAACACACACACACACAAACATACACACACACACACACACGAAAGGAGAGATAATGGGGGAAATGAGAAAGACATAGAGATACTTGTATCCGAAAAAAGTTTCCAGTTATTGCATACATCTCCGTCTAATACTAGAGTATGGAATAACATATTAGATTCCTGTTTTAAATATATATTTGATGTATTTGCAGTTGTTCTTGTTCACGCATTTTGTTATAATTATAAGTATAAATGTAAAAATTGGGAATTCAGCGTAGCTTCAATCGAATTACAACATCTTATTGTAATTCGGTTGAAATGGCTTTGCTACCTACCACCAGAGTTTATCGTCTGGGCAAGCTAGTATTTATTTTATTTATTGGCGGTCAATAACAGTTCTATATGTGCTTCTAGCATTGCATCTATCTTCCAAATATATATACTGATAAAAATATATTTAATTTAAATAAAGTTGCCTTAAATATTTTAAACAATATGTTTGGCTGCACCCAAATAATGTAATAAATGATGATAAACTCTATATATCCTTCCACACCAATAACAACTTAACACCAGTGGTATAGTATTCCAATAGTTTCTATTGTAATCACGAGGCTCCCGTCGAAATAGTTTATCTTATTCAGAATCTCTGAAATGAATCAAAACAGAGCATGATCGTGAGACAGCATATAGCAGAGATTTTGATAGGGATTTCTTTCAAAAGTAGTACCATGAGATCTTACCGCAAAAGCCTTAAGAGCATCAGTGTATTAATGGCGGACTTAATGACTGAAGGTAATAAGCCAAATGATTTTCACAATTCCGAGACACAATTGCTAATGCGTAATATTTGAAAGACATATGTAAACCTCTACAGAGGCGCACATATACACAATCGTATGTACGCTCATATCCGTACGTAATCACACAGACACACACACGCACGCACACACACACACACACACACATACATACACACACACACACACACACACACACACACACACAAACACTCACACAAATTTACTATTCTTCAAATGCGCGAATTTTAATTAGTTAGTACAGTCCAATCAACAAGTCTAAATCCGAGGGAATTGTTTTTTCATTGCTATTATTACTCATTTCAGTAAGTCCGTGAGGAAACGGAGTCGCTATGTTCTGAATTTAAATTGTACCGAGGTCGAAGTTGCTTTTTGTTGATAAAATAAGTAGCAGTTGAGCACTGAGGTCGATGTAATTGACATACGTCCTCCAACGAAAATACTAGGCTTATGACAACATTTGTAACAATTACTACTTATTCCAACAACTCTCCCGAGAAAATAAACTTTTCATTCAATGCATCTCATCTGTAATTTGCTGCCTTCGTGAACGCAAATATGGAGTGGGACTTTTTTTTTAAAAAAAAACAAGAACAAAAAACGAAAGATAATATAATAATTATATAGAGTTACATATAATTGTTATGTCGAGCAAATTGTTTCATGTGTTATTAACTGGCTCATTCTAATGTAAAACGGCTGGTACTTTCAAACTGGAACTTCTGGGAATAAAATACCTAGGGATAAATGTACTGAGTAATTTGCCTCTTCCATATTTTCTACAATCCTCAAAGTCTCCTCAATCGAGAATCGATTCAGAAGCATTATTAAATTCACTAAAAAACATGAAGATCATCATATTCTACTTAGAGTTTTCGTTCAAATAAATTCGCACGTGACATGGTGTGAATAGCTAGAAGATAACAATTAACGGTGAGATCGACTTAATCCGGTACTACAAATAGGAAATGTTTGTTTAAGAAGAAGCTATTCAGAAGATAATGGAAACTAATGCGTATCGCTCTTTTTCGAAAGGAAAAACTAAACCAATTATTAATTGATTCAAGTGAGATGGTATAATGCAACCATATATGAGCCAAATATTATTGTATGAAATCTAGGTCAATGCATTTTTGAGGAAGTATCATAAAGGAGGTTTTGTTTGCTATTAAGGTAGCGATCTGATTCTAAATTATTACATTGAAATGTAAATATTTATTAGTGGATACAATCGAAGGAATGTATATAATTGAGGGAAGAGCGTAACAATATAATGGACTGCAAATATAGTGAAGATGTAAATTTCGATATAAATGTCGTGGAAGATCAAAAAAAAAAAAAAGCGTCTGTGATTTAATACACGAGCATTGTGATTGAATATTAAAGGAAAAATATCAATTTAGCACACGCAAAATGGAAGGAAGACTATAAGATTATTCATTTGCAGAGCACCAAGTATAGGATGAAATAAAATCCTATGAAATTTTAAGCTGTTTTTATTTCAATCAGGAATGTCTCAAAATTCATCAGTTAAACATGGAGTTTACTTAACATTATTCATTTGTACAACTTGGAGAATAAATTGTATTAAATCCCATGTAAATTTTCAGCATTGTATGATATAAAAGAAAGAAATATATATATATATATCTGAATATTTTTAAATTGATGCATTATAGATTGCTTCGGTTACGTGTATTTAGAAGCAATTAGAATTTCGTGCGTTGCAGCAGGCGCCTGTAATAGTACGTTAATTTTTTTTCACAAATATGCGATTTATACAATTTTGGATTATACAGAATCTAATTTCCCCTAACATATTTTATTGCTATACAAATATTTCTGCGTTAAAGATGATGCACAAAGTTGGTAAAACTCTTCCTTTCTGAGATTTAAACGATTAACATATTCATATAAATGGATATGGAATTTGGGTCGTGCTCCTATGATGTATACGGAAATAAGCAATCTTTACTTTTATTTATATAATCATTTTCTCTATTTATATTTATAGAAATAATGTATTTACAGCATAATCCCAACCAGAGAGAGAAAAGAGGGAAGAGAAATAGAAATATACAGATAGATGGACAGAAAGAGAGTTCAGAGAAATAGAGAGAGAGAGAAAAGGAGGCAACTTGTATTGCTAGGTGAGTAGATTTTGCTTCACATATGTCTAAGAAAATAGTAAATGCCAGTTAAATTCACTAGTTGTCGTTAACACAATTTTAACTCCAGTCTGGAAACTATTATTTCACTAACCAGTAAAGCGAACTAAACTTATTGAAGATATCTCCCTTGATTTGATACACGCGCACACATACACACATATGTATTGTATATATATATATATATATATATATATATATATATATATATATATATATATATATATATATATATATATATATATACATATATATATATACATATATATATATATATATATATATATATATGTATGTATGTATGTATGTATGTATATATTTGTGTTTGTAAATCAAAGGTAGAACAGAAATATACAAGAAACGGAATCCGTCAAAACACAGCATGCGTTAAAAAAGACGATAGCACGACAACGGCAAACAGGAGAAAACAAGATTCACAGATCATTTGCAGGCAATTGCCTCTTCAGTTGGAGTCCGGAATGTCTTAGTAGTTTCGGCCACTTATCTCCTAAACTACTCGAAACCGGCTGGGCCAGAGACTTAAACTAAAGGCATTAAACCTCTGTTCTACCTTTGATTTACAAACACAAATATATACATACATACATACATACATATACAAAAACAAATAAGTAAACAGCGGAAAGGGCCATTGTACTATCGACTGGTGGGATTGCAAATGAGTAATTCATTTTGAATTGTTACCACCTAATGCAACAATCAATGCTCAAGTCTACTGTCAGCAATTAGAGAGTTTGAACCAAGCTTTTAAGAAAAAACGACCCGCTTTTGTGAATCGAAGAGGGGTGATGTTTCATCAGGACCAATGCGTGACCCCACACTGCAAAGATCACATCACAGAACATCGAAGAGCTTGGTTGGGAAAATATTCTTCATCCACCTTATTATCCCGACCTTGCTCCTTCAGACTATCATTTGTTTCGTAGTTAACAAAATCATTTGGGGGACATAACTTTTGCAAGTCAGAAAGAGGTCGAAACTGACATTTCATAGTTCTTCGCTTTGAAACCAAAACAGTTTTACATTGATGGGATTTAAAATCTTGTAAATAGATGGAAGGAAGTCATAGTTAATCAGGGAAAGTACATTGATGATTAAATTTCAATTAAGTATAACATTTGATCATTTGTTTTCTTTATTCAACATTCGGACAGAACTTATGGGATGACCTGATATATGTATGTGCGTGTGTATGTGTGTGTCTGTCCATTTTTTGCGTGTGCATGCATGCATGTATGTGAGTGTGTGCCCGCGCGCGTTTGTGTACGTGTGCGTGTGAGTGTGGGTGTATGTGTGTGTATCAAATACGAGCATAACTGGATTTTACAAGTTCATAACAGCTGTTGCGGCAGCATTTCTTTATTGTGGAACAGATGGATAAGATCGACTGCATCATGAAAAAAAAAAAAAAAAAAAGAATCCGCTCTATTCAGGTGAGTTTAAAGTTTGGGAGGAGAAGACTCTCAGCGGTCCGCTTTATTTCAACCTATAAAATACATTTATGTTGTTATTTCATATAAATGCCACACGTATAACAAATCCTGTGTTTGATCTATAACTTGCTGCGGATGGTGAGCTCACGCAAACACACACATATACACACTTTCGGATGTGTGTGTGTGTGTGTGTGTGTGTATGTGTGTCTTTGTGTCTGTGTTAGTCTCCCATCACCGCTTGCTAATCGTTGTTGTTGTGTCTACGTCCCCGTCTCTTAGGGTCTCGGCATACGTAACCGATGGAATAAGTACAAAGCTTTAAAAATATGTAGTCGGGTCGATTCCTTCGACTAAAAACTATTCAAAGCGGTGCTCCAGCGTGGCCAAAGTCTAGTGACTGAAACAAGTAAACGAATAAAAGAATATGTATATAGCGTTACTTGTAAATACGTATTCACAAAATGTATTAATGATAATCTACCATATGGGTATTTAGTTTAGAAAACGTTCTTCTGATGTACTTTCTGTCAGTCATATTCATTTTATTATAAATTTTCTTTGAATACGTTGTATTATGTCAGGACCTCAGACTTTGGATTCAAGGATTCGATCGGATGAATATTTACTGCGAACTATATCAGACCTAAACTATATGTAATTAAGTGAACATCTATGAAATCAACAGCACAAAACAAGAATAAAGAAACAAAAAAAAAATCTTATAATTCATGCCGAGCGGTCTTTAAAAACAATTTTCTGAGAAGATATTTTGAGGTGCTCAGCATATTAAAAATAATATCGATAACAATACGAATAGGTTAATAGGAGTCAAATGCCAAAACTGAATTCAACCTATTATATTTTCTGACCGTCTATGAAATCAACTTTCGTCATAAGCTCACTTTTGGCACATGTACAATATATATTTTGTAGCCATCCTTCAACTACATTAAAGAATATGATTAATTACAATAGATATATTGTCTGAGCATTATTTGGCAGAGTGCGTAATAGATTATGATTTTATTATAAATTAACTTCATAATTCTTGTTGTTGATTTGGATTATAGATACTCTCATTGATTTAATTTTTTTTTTACATAAACAGCTATAATATTCAGCCTGTATTATTTGTTCACAAATTAATTCAGTAAATAGGTCGATATATATGAGTGTTAAAATTTATATTTTTAGGATTTTACATGAATTTTAAACTAATAGTAAAATAGAGGCATGTGCTGCATCTGCCATGTGCTGGTGAGTCACTACTTCTCAAGCAACCACCCTATAACACATGGGTCTGTTTGGTTAAAAGTTGGTGGTGATGCAAAAAAAAAACAAAAAAAAACTCTTACTCGGAGTTTCACGTTTCCGTTCATCGGACATACGCCGAGCAACAGTTTTTTTATTATATTTCTGGTGCTTTTAAATAAAGCATATTACTCTGCCTCTGGTATTTGAGTACTCTTTTTTCCACCTTGTTGCACATTTATGTGCTTACTCCGGTATATATATATATATATATATATACATATATATATATATATATATACATATATATATATATATATATATATATATATAAATATATATATAGGGAGATGTACTTGCATAGCAAGGGATCTGATTTGAGATCGCGAACAGGTCGCTGTCTCCAAGCGACGAAAATATTTTGCTAAATTAAATTTGAATTTTCAAGTGAATATAACGGTTTTTGTGCGTTTTAAATGACTTATGAACACCTTCCACGCTGCAATTATGTATATATATATATATATATATATATATATATATATACTCTAATGGAGAAAGCTGCTTATTAATTGGGTATGTAACAATTACTAAAAGTACTACAAGAAAGCCACTACCAAAGGGTTGCCCGTCTGGAAATGCTTTTATAAAGTCATGTTCTACGAAATTTCTTATAATTTAGATTTCTCAAGTTTATTGAATTATTTCAACTCCATGTTCTCGCATACGTTAATATTCATTGCATTGACTGCAGTTTCACGTTCTCTTTTAATGTTTTCATCCCAAGTTTTAATTCGTAATTTGGAAAACCGAAAGTTTATTCTATTAATCCATACGTAATGTAAAACATTATTTATTGAATGAAAATTTTTTTAAATACTTATATAATTTGTGTAAAAAAAAACTGATCTAGTTGTTATGGCTGATTCGAACGCTGTAAGCCTTACAATCAAATCTATCTAGACCGCTTGTGGCCATTTTCCTTTTTAACTTAAAACCCATGGGAGGAGCCTTTTCGGTAAAAAAAGAGGAAAAACGAAAGAAACAAATTGTAAATATTTTCAGAAGAAATGGTGAAGAATTCAGGGAGGTCTCGCTGTTGTTTCTAGCAAAAACCAAACCACCCTCCCTTTTCACTTTCACATGTATTGAGGTTTGTTCAATATTTTTCTCTCATTAAACACATTTTATGGAATAATGATGCCGAAGTGATTCACGCGTAGTCCATTGGTGAAAAAAAAACAAAACAAAAAAAAAGCACAAAGTAAATTCTAATCTAAATTTTTACCTCCACCGTCGGTTTGAAACCGTGACCTGTTCACTGACAAAACTTTGTTTCAGCACACGATCTCAGATCAAGTCACTTGCTATGCAAGTACATCTCCGTAGTTTTTAAAAGTCTCTGTGGATAAATGCCAGGAATGACCTTCTCAGACTCTCCAATATTTTAATTTCTAAACAGAAACAATCGGGAGCAGGGGGTGGGGTTGCAAAAAGTCCATGATTTATCAAATTTTCTTTTTTATATCATATAAATGTATCTATAGGGAAAACTTCTTTTTTTACCTGTTTCAGTCATTTGACTGCAGCCATGCTAGAGCACCGCCTTTAGTCGAGCAAATCGACCACAGGACTTATACTTTGTAAGCCTAGTACTTATTCTATTGGCCTCTTTTGCCGAACCACTAATGTTACGGGGACGTAAACACACCAGCATCGGTTATCAAGCGATGTTAGCGGGACAAACACAGACACTCAAATACACATATATATACACATATACATATATACGACGGGCTTCTTTCAGTTTCCGTCTACCAAATCCACTCACAAAGCTCTGGTCGGCCCGAGGCTATAGTAAAAGACAGTTGCCCAAGATGCCAAGCAGTGGAACTGAACCCAGAACCATGTGGTTGGTAAGCAAGCTACTTACGACACAGCCTTGAAAAGCATCAGTATATGCGAGAGTGATAAAGAAACGAGGAGGGTTGTCTTTGGATTTACTAGAAGCAGCAGCCAAATCGCCCTTAAATCACTCACTTTCCCTCTGAAAATATTAACATTTTTTAATTTTTATTTTTTACCGCCGTGGTTTTGAGGTGCAAAAAAAAAAAAGTGAAAATAGGTCCGGAGTGGGTTGATGAGGTAGAGGGGGGTTAAACAAAAAAAAATTTCAAAACTGTTTCGTAGAAAGATGCTCTTCGACCTCATCATTTCGAAGGCTGTGCTTTGAAAGAAAAGTGTGGAACATCCCCGAAAAAAATTCCCACAGAAATTTCTTTAAAATTATAATCTGTCATTTGAAGAGGATTTGTATAAAATTTCATTAAAAGATGCCCATCTTCCTGAAAGTTATGAGGGGAAAAGTCAGATCGTGTAAATTTTCCAAAACTCTTCTCTCCACCCCCTCGAAAAAATTCTGTCCCATAAATCCCTCTAAGCGGTATTTGTTGACATTTAAAAAAAGATGTATCCATTTTTTCTGGATGTTATGAGGCAACAAAGTCGAGGGTGTATACATCAGTAATAATGCCCTTTTATTTATACGATTTTTTCAGTTCATGTTTATTTCATTCATTGTTTGCAATGTTCTGTCTTCCCACCTCTGTCTCTCACACACTTGCTGCAAAGTTTACAGATGGGCTGCTGAATTGTAATTTTGACGTTGTTTTGAGGGGAATGTAAAACTTGACAAATTGCTTTTCCATCTGTTTCTGGACAACCGTGTTGTTTGTTTAAAAGAGAAAGATTATAACAGTGATAAAATAATGAAAGCGATATTTACTGAGCAAATGAGCACTATTATATAAAGAAATAATTAGACGTAAAATATAAAAAAAATTGAGAATCAAATGTGAAAATATCAGCCAGGGGCTAGAAGAAAACTACCCGTAGGGCGGTCTTTGTGCTAGTATATCTATCTATCTATCTATCTATCTATCTATCTACCTATCTATAATTATATTTATCTATCTACAACACCAACTAAAATAATAGTTTCATGATCAATGCTGTCAACTGCAGTTTTGATTGATATAATATAATTTGCCATATAAAAGAATATTCGTTTAAGTTCACCAACGGTGAGCACATTTTCACCTACTGCTGAACTAATAAGCAAATGATGTTTCAGTTTGAAAGTGTCTTTGTTTGTGATTTCAAATCCTTATCTCCTTCCTGTTGTGCTTTTGAAACATAATAATCATATTGAGATGGATGCACGCTTCATTTTCTGAAACTTTTCTTAACAGAGAAAGAAAAATTATAACAATGAACAGTAACAAGCTACGATCGTCTCGTAATATTTTATCTCTTGTTAATACTTAGTGGTATATCGTCTGTCTTTAAGTTCTGAGTGCAAATGCCGACGGAGTCGACTTTGCCCTCCATCTTTTCGGAAACGATAAAATAAGTACCAGCTGATCACTGGGATCGAAGTTATCGATTTACTCCGTCCCTTGAAATTGCTGGTCTTGTGCCAAAATCAAAAACCTTTTTTTAAGTTGGCGAGCCCTTAG
This sequence comes from Octopus bimaculoides, assembly GCF_046866305.1. Lineage (NCBI taxonomy): Eukaryota > Metazoa > Mollusca > Cephalopoda > Octopoda > Octopodidae > Octopus > Octopus bimaculoides. The sequence continues at coordinate 25,182,209 of NC_142929.1, read as the reverse complement.
CCGCCAGAAAAAATGCTTAGCGGCATTTCATCTGTCTTTATCTTTTGAGTTCAAAAACCCGCTGTCGCCGACTCTGCATTTCTTTCTTTCGGGGTCTGTAAAATGAGTACCAGTAATTGACAAGCATCTTCTCCTCAAAATACGCTGGCCTTCTGCCTAAATTCTGTACCGTTATTGTATCTGTTATTAATTTTGTAAATGTAATTGACTGCTATTCTTGCTGAATGTTTTATTGGGTTAACATAAAATATACAATAAAATTAGAATCGTTTTCTCTGTTACAGACGATATACAACTCTGATAAGAAAAATTACACATTAATTGCTGCTACTCTTACCTTAGCTCCAGGACATGAATAAATTAGAAAACGAAAGAATATGAAAAAAACACTGTATTAATATATCTAACACTTTTGTATGTTTCTTGGAATAATTGTTTTATGTTCCAAGTGCACATGTGTTAGAATTTATGTATCGAAACTAATAACACTTTCAGGGAATTGCTTATTTATCTCAGACAGGAAATATAGGTAGAATCAAATTAACACAACCCTTCAATTCATCAGCTCATATATGAATGTAGATATATGAGTTTATCATAGAATAAATACATAGCTTACGAAAGTATCATTCATTTATCCTCGTGTATTGATATCATATCAATCTGAATTACTGTACTGTTTTATGATAAAATGAAAGTATTTTGAGCCTAATCTAACGCCGTCAAAGAAGCAATCGTGAGAGTCACACTGAGGGGTCTCTACTAACTTCACCGATTTCATTACAAATTCTTGAATATTTAATTTAGTATCTTTTCCTTTTTGTCAAATCACTTCTTGGCAAATCTCTTCTTCACCCATAACAAAAACGTGCAATAAAATCAGTTATATTCTCACACACGCATTTTCAGTCACGTTCACCTGCAAATAATTATCTAAAATTTTTGAGACGTAAGCATTGTTGAAGAAAGACAAGCATACACACGCACAGGAATGTGTGCTAAAAAATTAGTGATCAGAACCTAAAGTTAAAGCGTAGTCAAACTGGTAGCTTAGCCTTTATAGAATATCTACACGTTTGGAGCTTAAACTCTTCTCCAGTATGACAGACACAAGAAATAATCTCCAACAAAGTAAAAAATAAGAATGGATGTAGAAAATGTACTTATCGCACTGTGTCTATCTAGGTTCAAAATATCGAATGATCCGACGAAACATAGAAATGGATAGGTTTCTGTTCGTACAAGAGAAGCGGACAGCATCAGTTTTTGTATATGTTATATGTACACATATGCATGTATGAGCAGGTCTTGTATTCAGTATATATATATACTTACATATATATATATATATATATATATGTGTGCGTGTGTAATTTGCATGTATGAGCGTAGTGTCATGAAATACGCGTGCTTGTATGTGTACGCTTTAAGGTGTGAAACGTCGTGAACATACATGTTTTACTAGTGCACATATGTGTGTGTGTGTGCGTGCGTATCTGTATATATATATATATATATATATATATATATATATATATATATATATATATATAATAATAATAATAATAATAATAATAATAATAATAATAATAATAATTCTTAAACATTCACTAGAACAAAACTGTACAAATCCAAATATATGGTACCCTAGGCATAACACCTACATGAACTTCTAACTTGTTGTCTCTTGAGGTCTCTGGGTGAGACTTGGATCCAACTTGTACAAATGCAAAACAAAAGTTAAACATAAAATAATGATAATAATAAAATGGTCCTCTGGCGCATATGTTCCCCAGTTCAAATTTTACCTGCTGAGTGGACTGGATAATGTGAAATGAACATTAGCAGTATTTTGCTGGATCATATAGATACCACAAAGTATTTGATTTTCATATTGTTATGGTCACCTATTCATGTTTAAACAATATATTTACAGAACTGCATACTATCACAGGATCAAAAACGCATGTGTACTAGCATTATTTCATGCCGCACCCGCGACTTACAAATTCTACCAAATGTCGATTGGGGCATTTCTGCATCTCTAAAGCTCTGGTCTGAAAGCCCACCTCACAACTCCCAATGGTATAACGAGACACTACATTAACATGAATGCCAACGACTTGAAAGGTAAATGCTTGTGGAATATGCACTACTCAAGATGTAGACACCAGCAAAAAGTCTACTTCTACGTCTCGCTTTATATGGAGATTCCGTGACTTCAGCAATACTTCAAAGAAAATCAAATGTAGTTTGTTCCAAAAGATTCCACTTTACTCCCCTGTGGCTCGTAATCGTCAATTTTATCTTCGGAAAAAGGCTACATATACTCCAGCTCCGTAGAGTTCCTATCAATAGAAAGTTTGTCAATTCATGTTGTTTTCATAAAATATATGTATTTTCAGTGTATTTCAAAACATCAGCCCACTGTATTCTCGATATAGCATACTAAACGATGCCATACTGTGCTTACGGTCCGTATAGAGATTACTGGCCCACTTGCTGTAATTGCTTGACCCAATCGACACGTGACACGTTCATGCCACCCTCCTTACACTGATGATTTAGTGGTATTCAACTGTTGTCACTAAGCTATCAGTATACCGTCACGACTGCAACTAACCGTCGCACGTTTAACTCTTTACATAAAGTAGATGCCACTCCTTACGACACCATACCTCAAGCAATACTGTCGCTGATATATCAAATATACTTCTCTGAACTCAATTTGGATCTTTTTTAAAACGGGGGCCACATTTTTCATTAACGAAACACTTTGAAACTTAGATCACTGGTAGAATGTGTCATATAAAACATCTTTTTCTCTTAGTCTTCTTAAAAAAAAAAAAGAAATCCATAAATTATTCCATGTTAAAGTTGTCGTATTTCTGTAATTTCAACCAATCACTGACGTCCATTCAGCCGATATACATTAAGTGCCGACTACATAAACAAACGATTCTGAAACAATTAACCCTAACCCTAACCCTAACCTTAGGGTTAGAGTTAGGGTTAGGGTTAGGGTTAGGGTTAGGGTTAGGATTAAAGCAAATTTAAAATGAAAAAAGCAAATAAAACGAAGAATCGTTTGTTTATGTAGTCGGCACTTAATGTATATCGGCTGAATGGACGTCAGTGATTGGTTGAAATTATCGAAATAAGACAATTTTTTACATGAAATAAATTCGAATACAAAAATATTTTTCTGTTCTATAACACAAAATAGATAAGTATACGAAGTTTGAAAGTCTTTCGGTACCAAAAGCACTACGTAAAACATTAATGAAAAATGTGGCCCCCGTTTTAAAAAAGATCCCTCAATTTTTATAAAATGGATTAGACAACGTTGAAACTACATTACCGGCCTAAATAATGTTTTATTAACAGAAGCGACTATTTGAAATAATCAGGTTAGGTTGTGATTTCATTAGCATCTCTAATAATTGCACAAAATATGTCAACAACCTCAATATCATATGTGAAATCTGATATATTTCATTAGTGATCTTACGCTTTCATTTCGCAAATCACGTGTATATTATTTGCAATGAGAAAGTAAATCCAAATCACACTAATTACAATTAATACAAACTATATATATTATGCAAATTTAATTAGCTTAATTTGTGTAGCACTTGGAAATTAGCTAATTAAACAGGATCTAATACCTGATGTTCATCACTGTTACTTCTCCTGTTTAAGCATTTTCGTTCTAACGAGCGAAAATATCCTTTCATTCATATTTAGAATGAATTGCTTACTACTGACTCTCTTTAGCAGAAGAAATCTGCGATTACAGTGCATTTGCATAATGATGGCTCATACCGAAGAATTCACATTTTATGTGCAATTTCCATCACACACACACACACACACACACACACACACACACACACACACATATATATATATATATATATATATATATATATATATATATATACATACGCATATATATATATATGTGTATATGTATGTATATATATATATATATATATATATATATATATATATATATATATATATATATATATATATATAATTGATAGTTATACTACACCGATATTCAACAAGAATCATATATTTTTAAATGAAATCATAAACATATATCTTTCATGAATTACTTTGAATGGATGAGGTTAGGAAGTTAACTGAAAATAGAAAAATGCCATATTGTAAAACTTTTCTTACTTTATTCGATCCCGAACTGTGCTTTCTATTAAAAAATTCTAACAAACACTTTGATGAAAGTAAAAATACAAAAAAATCAGTTTGGTAACTCTAATGAAGAGCCTATGCGTTAAAATATTTGGAAGCATGCGTGATTTATTTATTTTATTTTTTGTTAGTGTAATACGTTATAATTCAGCTACAAAGCATTAAGGATCCACCAGACTGAACGAATAACTTATAAACTACAGAACATAAGTGTGTTGATTCACTTACTGGCATAATTCATCGAGAAGAATATTTAAAATGAATATTTATAATCGCGTATTAAAAAAGTTCTGTTAAATTATTGGTCTATTTTGTATTTTCACAAAAATACAACCCCCTCGCCCAAAAAAAAAAAAAACATGCTCGACAACTAGACATCACGAAAGCATTTAATGTCTGTGGCACGGCACTCGACGCAAGTCTGCCTGCGGATGGATCCCATCGATTTCACATCCTTTTCACTAGAAATTATCATTCAGACTGCATCATAACAACGTGAAATCATAGGATTTTGCTTGACATAATAATTTCCAGCTGGAATACTTTGCGCGAATGCAGGAATATGATGCAAATCAGAAACAACATAGAGTGCATACAAATATAACATGACTGACCACGCACCCAAAGTACATTTGCCCCTCTTATTTGAACAATTTAATGCTTCATACATACTCACAGACAAATACATGTATACATACATAAACAGAGAGAGAAAAAAAGAAAGCGAGAGAGAGAAAATAAGAAGCGTATGCTGACGAATAGTCAAATTTAATTGGAAGTTAAGCACAAAATACTAGTGATTCTCAGAGGAAGTTATTGCAATTTCAAACTTTCGTTTCTGCGTATCGGACTGAATACGAAAACATATTTTAAGTTCTTGAAATAATGTTGCTTCTCTCTCAGGGTCACTAACAACTCTTGTTTTTCATTTCTGGCACTAAAATAGAAATGACTTTTAATGAAGTAGGAGGTTTTGTACAACATCTCAAGTAATTTATGCTTGGTCATGTGATGTCGACTTCAAGATATTTCATTTGGCTCATTTCAAGTGTATAATACAGGAAACAGGATAATATAATATGAGCATCTCTGCTTTCTATGCTGTATTTTAAACCTTTCAACCTATTCTATTTTACAAATTAACATAAACGTAATCCATTTAATAGTTAATTACTGCACACAGCCTAGACATGTGACAACAGAGAGTGAAAATGCTATTGGCGGCAGCATATAGCCGTCATAAAATATTATATATAACTGGAGATCTTAAATCTAGCCCTTATGCAAGTGAGAGACAGTGTATCATACTAGTACGTGGACACCCAAAATTCTTGAGGAGCGACCACATGTCTGACTTACATTGCCTGAAATTTCTTCTGAAATGAGGTATACCAAATAAAGTGTCATTTTTCTGTTCTTCATATGTTTCCCGGATCCACTAGAAACACAATGTGCCCAGTGTTTCTTCATGTGCCCAGTGTTTCTTCATGTGCCCAGTGTTTCTTCATGTGCCCAGTGTTTCTTCATGTGCCCAGTGTTTCTTCATGTGCCCAGTGTTTCTTCATGTGCCCAGTATTTCTTCCATTGTGAATTCTCTTTCCAAACTGGGCAGCACTATTCTTGCAAGAACGTAAAAACAAGTAACAAATTCCATTATTAAATTTCTCATCCAAAGCAATCAGGTCGGCAAATCGGAGGAATCACTTGAGACTTGGAAAGAAGGTTTTGTAGGATGTATTCCAGTTTTCGGCGTTTCCAAATAAATTTCCTACAGATCAAGAGTCGCTTTTCAATCCTGTATTGAAATCGATTTATCAATGTCTATTGTTCTCTCCGGAATATATGTGTAACTCAAAAGTCGAAACTTGTCCCATTTTTTCACTCTCATTAACCTTTGAATATTGTTAAAGTTACATAGCGGGCTGATATTAACTTCACGCATAGGATTTGAGTAATTTACGATCTGAATCCTCATTATCTATGGAGAAGGTCTGAATATGAGGGCAATGTGAGACACAGCTTAGTTTTATGATATATAATCAACAACTCTAACATCCTATTCGGCAAATCACTGACGATTAACAACAAAAACGTATTTTAGTTAAAATCATCTAAATTGACGTTCATTCGTTTTGAATACAGCAATATTAATGTGCGGTTTCCGTCTATAAAACAAAGGATAATATCTTTACAATAAGGAGTAACTTTTCACTTAAGGGTCTTAATAGATTTTGTAAAACACGGACAAGGTTTTATTTTAAAATGCTGCAAGTTTATTGAATCTCTTATTGTACAAGAAAAAATAATGTTCACTATCTTCGGAAGTGAGGTATTTTATGTGCGTATAACATCGAATGGAAATATTCTCTTCTGTTCCTCGTCATTTAATGACATATATAAATCTCCTGCCGTCCTGAATTAGATATATAGTGATTGATTTTTCATCGATAATTAAACATCACCAAAATAAATATTATTGACATTATTTGTCTGTCTTACTTGCTGAGAATCTATGTCTATTGTTATGGAAGTTATATTTTATGGACAAATATTTTGAAATGGCTATAATGCTATGCAAATATGTTGGATTCGTAAAAACAAGTGTATGCTTCAGTAGTTTTATATGCTTCACGAAACACTATATTTTAAAAGACATAAAACATGCAGATGGTTTAAAGCAAAAATAGAAATATTTTGACTGAAACTACTTTGAATAGAATTGATCTTAGAAATTTGAAGTGTGATAGACACATAATATGCAGTAAAAAATATATTCATTTGATTGTCCAGTCAGGCGATATATATAAACATAATTCCCAAACTTATGTCGTAATAGTGTACCTGAGCGTATAGAAAACTTTTCCTATTTACTAAAGCATAAAATTGACTTCTCTTCCGTGTTCCATATTTGGACTGTCTGGAGAATTGGGATATGATATTTCTCCAAATTTAGAACAATACTGAGATCCAATATGATTGCATTGAAGAAAGTTTTGTCTACAGGAAATCTAGGACATTGAATTACAAAAGTGAATGATTTGCTATGACATATAATCTATGGCCTTTGAAAATGTTTAAAGATCGATTTTTGTAGAATAGTGTATCTAAAATTCTTTTATGATTGTCTACATGTTCAGAAATAAATTTGATTCCAATAGAAAATTAGAAAAGTTGGAAGATTTCAGAAGAAAATATATAATTAGTGCACATTAAATAATAGTTTTTATGGCACGAGTAAATGAGAAAATTATACAGCATATTTTAGTAGTATGGAATAGACACATGTATAGTTGGATAAATACATAATTTCAGGATATTAGAATCTAACTTTGTGAAGTATTTATGGCACACTTCCAATAGAGTTACGGGTTGTTATATAAGTAAACAGTAGTATACTATGAATTATTATTATTATTATTATTTCGTCTTATACAAAAACACATCATTTGGAGTTTGGTGTATTGCCAGGATGTTTCCAATTGTGATTTGAGATAATTTTGTTTCTTTTTAAAAATTCTATATCTCTATATCTCAGTCCATATTTATTGACAGCGAATATAATTGAAAGTTGACAGAAAAACATTAAGGTGACTGACGTGTACAGTACAGTTTTAATATGCGTCACCATAGGCAACTAACACTTATTTTAATTGAATTTAGGCACTTTTTTTTAATTTGCTATAGCAGGAGTAACTATTTTTGACAGGTAAGAAATTAAACAGGCTGGTTTACATAAATAAACAAACTGAATCAATGGCAAAATATTTGTATATTGGTATGTTTAATACGTTTGTAGTAAAGTTTGGCAAACGGCGCATGCATTTAATTATATCTGCAAGCATTTAGCTCTTTACTTAATGTACTAAAGGAAGTACACAAATCCTTCAGATATTACGGCTAATGACAAAGTATGTACAAAACTATATTCCTTGAAGAAATATAACTAGATTACTTCAGGTGAATCTCAATGGAAGATAATTGTTCATTCGATGTAATAATAACGAGACATGGCAAACAGATATCGTAGGCAGTTCAATATAACAGATTATGCATTATCAGTACCGGAATGAAAATATGAAAGCTTATTAGATAGTTTATATAGTTGTTTTGACAGATTGTTGTATTCTACTATAATATAACGTCTTCTTCCAATTAACATGTTGAAAACTATCAAGATAAATGCTAAAAGGGGGATTTACTCTCATAATTATTTAATAGGCTTTTCAAAATATCTGATAGCAATATCTAAAACTTACAGTTTACTTTATTAAATATAGTTTAACTATTTTCAAATTCATTTCAGTTTCGAAATTTATTTTATAATTACACGAATGGAATTGCAAAATAAGTATTTTGCAACTCTCAACATGCATATCAGAAGTCATACAGTCGAGGTCAAGTAAATCATCTATACTATTAAAACTAAACTCTAAAGTAACGTATGAGAACGCTTTCAATGAGTACGGCAAATTTGTTACAAGTAGTTATATAGTACACATTCTATTAAAAACCACATCTAATAACAAATAACAAGGCGAAAAATATTTCAAAATGTGGCCTTACTATACTGGAATTACAGGGAATAACGGAAGTGTAAAAGTTGAGTACAAATTTACATTATATATATTCATGTGAGAAAAATGTCATTAAAGGCTTTTGCATTGACAGACATTATCAAAAGTATCGAGTATTAACAATGTTTCGCAAACAAAACCTGATATGTATACTTTGGGACAAATTTCTCAAAAGAAGTATATTATTTTGTAGATAGGGAATAATTCAACGATTGTAGATATGTAAACACAGTAAAAGTAAATGATTTATGCAATATGTCGAAACACCTATGTTGATGTTTTAAATATTTCAGGTTAATGGTACAAAGTAACAAACTTTTCTTTCTTCCGACTCTCTTGTTACGGGTTAATTTCGCACGAAACCACTTCAACATAAGGATGAAGCATACAAAAATGTATATACACCTCGTCTAAGAAAAGGAAAACAGTGTTCTCAAAATAAAGATGTGGAAAACAAATATATCTTTTCTTCAGTATAGTGAAATGAAGAGAAATATAACTAAATATATGAGATAATTAATTATGTTAGCAGAAACGCAAATATATGAGAAGATAGAATTACAGCGGCAAGAAACACTTTCTCTCTCTCTCTCTCTCTCTCTCTCTCTCTCTCTCTATATATATATATATATATATATATATATATATATATATATATATATATATATATATATATATATATTTATTATTAGCAATATTAGGTATGGAAACTAGTAGTCATCACAGAAATTCAAGGAGGATTATGGGTAAGTAGATTACTCAAGGACAATTGTAGATCCGTACATCACTACTCCTGTAACTTTTAACTTACACTACTACTCCTGTAACTTTTAACTTACAACACTTACATGTGGTTGATTAAAGCTGACTTCCACACTTAAGTACGCTCTATGGCATATTATTAATATTTTGCTTTTCTTAGATCCAGAATTCAAATGTATTAGGTTAGATATTAACCTACTTTTGAAAATGTCGATTAGCTAATTGTAATATCAGATATCTCATATTCAGTAACGTTACTGAATGAAGAGTTTTGTAATTTCTTCCAATTGATGGCTATATCTGAAAATTAACGTAACAAAATCAATGCAGTTCTACTATTAACTGATTACAGAATTTTCTTATTCATCTCTATGTTGGTGAATTAAAGCAAGTTAGTGAAATTGTGTATACATCTTAAGTTGAAATTTAGATAAACCGATCACACTATGATATTACTCAAGTTAAAGACAGCAATATTTCTGGAAGTCTAAATTAATATAAAGATGTACTTGACAGCAATCTCCCATAATTAATCTTCCCATGCATTAGTATATAATTGTGATCATAAATTTCATCTCTTAAACCGATTACTGTATATAGCTATTCAAAAAAAAATATTAGTGAGGAAAATAGGTAAATGAGTCACACTATACGTTAAAATGAAAGAGAAGAGTATCTGCTCTCAATAATATTTTTTTGTTTTTTGTTTTTAATATTAAAAAAGGAATTACCGAAATCCCGCGAAGGTTGATAAATAAATATAAAAATGCATGAAATCGATTGCCAGTTACCTCACGACGTGGAAACAAATGAATATATAATTGTCATTTCTTTACGTATATGTAAACCTATGTGAAATATTAGCGATAAAATTGGGATGTATTTCTTTGAAAAACCATATAATTGCTATCGATTAAAGACTTGTAAATGTAGATTCCAAATTTAGTAACATAGAAACTGCAGTTTTGGAACACTAAAATCCTCAACCAAATACACTGCTTTATAATTCTTTGAAGATTGCGTCGAACATTACAATATCTCAATGTAAAAATACCAGAGAAATTATAATATTGAAAATAGCTGTTAAGATTACTAAAAGGAAAACCCACAAAGAGTGTCACAGGGACACACATATTTACGACGGCGTATATTAAAATTTAGTTTTTTTTTTATCATGAAATATCATTACATCGTATATATAGCACTCATAACTCAGTAGTAATGATTAGCTTGATGCAACATATTATCATAAGTATCTTTAGTCAAATATATATTTTCATGAAAATTCAGTAATATAATTACTCTAGTTATGCCCAGACAGTAAGTTTTATATTGAACAGAAACGCATTGATGATTATGGAAAGTTAAACGCCTATGTGAAAACCACGTACATATGTAAAACGGGTTCACTAAATACGTCCAGAAAAAATATTAGGACACAAATAATTTTGTCAATTTTAGATAAAGAAAACTTACTCTCGCTTTTGGTCGTTGTCTCATTGAATATATCTGCAAATATCTTACTTCAGAATCTGAAAATCTTTTAGGGAAAATTTTCAATTCAAGTTCAGCTGCCCGAATTAAAGTTTAATAAAAAGCGCTCAATAATAGTTTTAAAGGGAATAATTGTTCATATTCTTTTTAAATTTAAATCATTCAACAATAAATAAACAAATAAAATGATACGTTTCAGAGCAGAATGCATAGAAAATACCATGTATGGAAATATTGCCTGTGATGGCAGTTGATTTCGTTGTAAAAGAAATAGGAATCAGTCTATGTTGTACGAGGGAGATGAAACATATTATTGAGCGGGTTTCTCAAGATAAAAGCGATAGAGACATTTTGTGAGGATTGTGGTTTCACATGGACGCAATTTAGGACGAATGCCATCCTTGGTTTTACTTTATTGAACACAAACTAAATTAATATTACTGACTACAACAGCACTTCAGTTTCAGATAACCATAATGAAGTGTACAATACATGATGATTATTTGACTTAAATTTGAAGAAATATATTTATTTAATATAATTTTAATTCTTTAGCTATATAATGTTATTGTTCGGGCCTGCAACCGGATCTTGTTCAAAACTGGGGCACCAGTTTTCATTTATGTTTTATGTAGTGTTTTTCGTACCGAAAGACTTTCAAACTTCGTATACTTATCTATTTTGTGTTATAGAACACAAAAAAAAAGTTTGTATTCGGATTTATTTCATGTAAAAAATTGTCTTATTTCGATAATTTCAACCAATCACTGACAAGTATTCAGCTGTTTACACTTACTCCTTTGGCACTTTAAGCGGTGTAAAGCGTATTTAATCTCCATTACTTCTGACATTTTGCAGAGGCAACACACGTGTGTTCGTTTTCCCTAACCCTAACCCTAATTGACTTGCTTCTTCCCTCAAAAACCATGCCTTGTGCCTATAATAGAAAGGTTTATTAGCTACTGCCAATATGCTTCAGCCATTTTTTGACAAGGAAATAATAATTTTATCACCGCCGAGAATCGTTTGTTTGCGTAGTCAGCACTTAATTTTTACGGCTGAATGGACGTCAGTCATTGGTTGAAATTACAGAAATACGACAACTTTAACATGAAATAACTTGCGATGTACGTTCTTTTGTTAAGAAGACTAAGAGAAAAAGATGTTTTATATGACACATTCTACCAGTGTCCCAAGTTTCAAAGTGTTTCGTTAAGAAAATACTGGTGCCCCCGTTTTGAACAAGATCCCTGCAACCACCTACACTAATGTTTCAGTATTTATCAATTATTTATATTGCCTTCGATAATAACAGCAATATTAATATCTTATAAATATTCACTTCCGAATATTTTACTGCTGATTAGTACTTCTCACACTGAGGCTGTACGCATTTTGGCGCCAGCAGATTTCAAGGACGCCAGCAGAATTCATTGTGGCAGATTCTGATAGTATTTCAAATGGTTAAGATGTGCTAAATATATAGCTTTATGCTATATTGGTAAGTGAAAGATTTTTTCGATCTGCTAGTATACTGTTGAATTTGTTATTTTCAGTGTTAATATTTGGGTGGTCCAAATAAGAGAATAAGTACCAGACTTAAAAGATAAGTACTGGGGTCGATTCATTCGAGAAATAATTCAAGGCGGTGCTCCAACATAGCGGCCGTATAATTACTGAAACAAGTAAAATATAAACGATACAGTCACACATATATGCATATTTGTACGTTGGGGTTCTTGCAGTTTCCATCTACCATCTCCACTCACAAGGCTTTGTTCGGTCTTAGACTATAGTAAAACATATTTGTTCAAGTTGCCGCGCAGTAGCAGAACATTGAACTATGATGCCGTGAAGTAAACTTCTTGCCGTACAGCCACGCCTGTGGTCATATGTTTATCAATCTGTATATATTTGACGGATGATATAACGCCACTTATGTTCCTATCTGAGATTACATAACAGCTAATGGAATATACATCAAATTACAAAACAGCTAATGGAATAAATATGTAATATCTCTCTTCACTTTTCTCATCTGGTAATTTTTTATATCTACATATGTTAATATATTGCTAAGGTATATTGACACTAATAACCTGGTGTAAAAACCTGAACTCAATATACACATGCTTTAGTAGAAGAACACGTAAGTTGAGTATAGAGTGTAACAATAAACTAAATGAACGGCAAGGACATAGGGATGTATGTGTCGATTATAGCAGAAACAGCAGCAGGTTAATGAAGTTCCTTGCACCTACCTATCTACCTACCTACCTACCCACCTACCTACCTACCTGTCTGCATGCCTGCCTGCCTGCCTACCTACATACCTACCTACCTACCTACCTACCTACCTACCTACCTACCTACCTAACTATCTACCTGCCTACCTACCTACATACCTATCTGCCTGTCCACATACCTCGCTCCCAAGCTACCAAGCAACATACCTAATTACCTACCTACCTACCTACCTACCTACCTACCTACCTACCTACATGCATGCATGCATATCTATCTATCTATCTATCTATCTATCTATCTATCTATCTATCTACATCAATAACAAATGGTGGTTTGCCCTCAAGAGAGCAATAAAAGCAGAAGCGGTTAGGTATAGCAAAGCACTAGCCATAGACAGAAACAGAGTAGAGGGTGAACTAGTTAAGAAGCTAGAAGAGGCAATTAGAAGTGGCATCGCATCCGACGTTTTGGCGGCGAGGTTGGCCCTTGACCAACACTTCAACGCCAAACACGAAGGGTGCGTTGTCAGGGCTAGGATGCGTGCTCTAAGAAACGAAGGTGTTGGAGCCGCACGAGAGGCCCGGGTGGCGGAGGCGCAACAGGGCAACAAAGCCACCATTCGGTCTCTGGTGGACGAACAGGGGCGCGAACTGCTCGAGCCAAGCAAAATGTGTGAGGCCTTTCAGCGGCACTTTGCTCGACTGTTTGGGACGAATGGCGAGCGAGAACGCAGGGTGGACTTCAGTGCCTACCTGCACAGCCTGCCACGACTCTCGGCAAGAGAGGCGGAGTGCTGCGAAGGTGCCATCACGGCGGCGGAAGTGAGGGACGCGATGGCGGGATGCTCGAGGGACAAATCTCCGGGTTTGGATGGTCTGCCCTACGAGCTTTACAACTGTAAGCCAGACTTGTTTGGAGACGTCTTGGTGGCGGTGTACTGCAACTGGCAGCAAAACGGGAGCATTCCCGGTTTTGTGAGTCGAGGAGCCGTAACGCTGCTGAAGAAAGATCCAAACAAGGGGGACGTCATAGATAACTTTAGGCCCATCACTCTGCTCAATGCAGACTTGAAAATTTTGGCCAAGGTGTTAGCCAAGCGGTTGGCGCTTGTCATCGAGAAACTGATCGGCAAGGCGCAAACGTGCGCGGTGCCGGGCAGGAGCATCCATGACAACCTCCATCTGATGCGCTACATCATAGAGAGGGTAGTTAAGGAACCTGGCATGGGTGGGGCCCTGATCAATTTAGATCAATCGAAAGCTTTCGATAGGGTAGACCATCAATACTTGGAGGCTGTCCTCATAGCAGCCGGCTTCGGTCCCATTTTCCGCGGCTGGATGGCTGCCTTGTACAGAGGCATCCGTTCGGTAGTTCGCGTCAATGGGCATCTATCAAGACCCTTCGACATTGCACGTTCGGTCCGTCAGGGATGCCCCCTCTCGTCGCTTCTGTACGTGTTGACTCTCGAGCCACTACTGCGGAAGCTGGCGACGCTGAGGGGCATCCCGCGAGAGTTGGGATGCGGGACGAGCGTGTCGGCATACGCGGACGACGTCACCGTCATAGTGTCTAGCCAAAAGCACATCGAGCTTGTCGGCGAGACACTGAGAGACTACGAAGCGGTAACGGGAGCGAAAATCAACCGGGATAAGTCAGTGGGCTTGCGGCTCGGCACCTGGAGAAGCAACCCCATGCCGTCAAGTAGCGCCTCCGTCGTGGGACGTTGGACTGACGGTCCGGTTGAGATGCTCGGGGTCTGGTTTGGTCCAGACCTCCAAACGGAGAAGAACTGGGACGAGATAACGAGAAGGGTGGCCACTCTAGCCCGGCAATGGGCCGAGAGGAAGCTTTCCCTGAAAGGTCGGGCGGAGGTGGCGAACACGTACATCGCGTCCGTCATCTACTACCGCCTGACCGTCGTTCCTTGTCCCGACCCTACCATCACCAAACTGGAGCGCATCCTCTTCCGCTTCTTGTGGAAAGGAAGCGTTCCGATGGTTAGGCGATCCGTTTGCTGCCAACACCCGTTAAAAGGAGGACTGGGCATGCCGTGGTTGATGATGCGCAGACACGCGCTGAGACTGCGACATCTCCGGCTCTACGTAGACAGCGGTGAACAGGTGTGGTCACCGTTTGTGCGGCGCGCTTTCCCGCAGCTCGTCTCCATGACCGAACTGCAGTCATGGATCAAGAAGAGGCCGAGGAAGGGCGAATGGCACCGCGAGTGTCGCGCTGCTCTTCGGCAACTCCAACAACCCGGGTCAACCTTGAGCGACTGCATCACAACTAACGCATTCTATAGTGGATTAGTGGAGGGAAGGTACGACGACGATCTCGGGGCGAACCTGGGCGTCGACGAGGAATACCTGACCCGCCTGTTTAAGACGACCTTCGGGCCGGGACCTATGGACAACTTCCAGAGATCCCTGGCCTGGCAGTGCTATCGAGAAGCACTACCCGTTCGGGATAAGCTCTACAGGCATGGCTCGAGAAACACGGGGCCGACCTGTCCGAGATGCCGGCAGAGCGACGAAACCGTTCTGCACGCACTCGTACAGTGTCCCACCATTTCCGAGCTGTGGGCTTACGTCGAACAACTGCTATCGCGTGTGGGACGAGTCGGTCTATCAGCCGAGTCTATCGTGAATATTGTCGCGCCTCCTTCCTTTAAACGGGAAGGAAGAGCTATTTTCATCGTACTTGTGGCTATGGCGAAAGAATGTGTATGGTGGACGCGTCTGAAAGGTCTAGAGACAAAGACTTTCCTCTCTGGGCAATCTCTCATCAACTTCTTCAAGTATCACCTGAAGAGGAAGTTGAGAGTAGAAAGGGAAGTCTTGTCTAGTGAATGCTTCAAAAAAAGATGGGTGAATGTAGCAAGGATGGCACGTGTGAACGACGGAGCCATCTTGAGCATAACCCTATGAACAAGAAAAAAAAAATAAAACAAAAAGGCAAAAGAGAGTCACTTACTGTTATAGTTTCTTCAATGAGAATATTGACCAAGGTTACCGTGGTCTTTTCCGTGGGCTTTTCCTTCCACGGCTAAACCTAAACTGTCCTCCCCTCTTTTTACACGAGAACATTACTGTGTGATACACGATCCCTATTGATCGGCCTTTCCTTTTCTTTTTTTTTCGATCCCTTTTGATCGAACTGCCCCTTTTTCCCTTCCTACGATCCCTTTTGATCGACACCACCAATTTTTTTTTTTTTTTTTTTTTTTTTTTTTTTTTTTTCCTTCCTTTCCCCCTCCCAAAAAGAAAAGCTCTACATTGTATTTGTCCCATCTTCGTTGAGCCCTGTGTGGCTAATAAAAGAAATGTATCTATCTATCTATCTATCTATATGTGTCTATTTGTGTATACTTATGGGTTTAAAATTTTCTACATATGATTTCTTATTAAAACGATTTTAACACGTACCCATGCATAAATAAATAAAAAGATATATCTATACATGTATAGAGGTAGGCGATTTGCTTTCCTTAGTCTGGGTATTTCAATTTACAGTTATAAAAAAGAAACAAATATTCCATAACGCATATTGTAAATATTTTGCGGTATATATCATTGAGACGAAATTCATATTGTGGATATAACATACATATATTTGAAAATGTAAATGAATAATTATGAAAATATTCTGAAGTTTTCTTCATATCAAAAATTTAATTAACTTTAGCCAAACACGAGAAACATAAAGGAAACATACTGATATTTAAATTCAATAAACATCGTTTGAAGTGAGTGGCAATAAAGTGAAATTACGATATAGTTCTTAGAAATTCTAGCATCTAATTATATACAATTGCAACATTTCTCGTAAGTATCTAAAATGATAGATAGGAGAAATTATATCAACTGATGTCTTTTAAAGTTTACGTTAGTTTGTCATCACAACAATTATTAACCGCTGCATATCTCATAAATAACATTATCCGACAACAGAAATCGAAGTGCGAATATGTAGATGTTATATACGATTTAAAATGGAATAGAGCCACACGCGCATTACATACACACTCTAACACCTAAACACACACATACTTATATGCACATGTATATATATATATATACATGATATCATCCATGTATATATATATATACATGATATCATACATGTATATATATATATATATATATATATATATATATATATATATAAATTTACATATGTATATGTATATATATATATATATATATATATATATATATATATATATATATATATATATATATTAAAATATCTATATATTTATATAATATATGAATATATATATATATACATATATATATATATATATATATATATATATATATATATATATATATATATGTATATATATATATATATATATATATATATATATATATATATATATATATATATATATATATATATATATACATATCTATATATATTATATACATACATACATATCTATATATATACATACATATCTATATATATATATACATACATATCTATATGTATACATACAAAACTTCCTCAAATATATATGTATTACATAATTAAAACTGGGGAAGAAGTAGCAGTTTGTACAATACATTGCTAATTATTTTAGAATACTGTGTATTTATTCATTTCCAAATAGATATAGACACATGCATTGCAATCTCATGAGTGATCCATCATGGGAGAGCTGGAGGAACGTACAGTTGAATCAGCAGTTCCCAGTGTGTGTTCTTCGATTAAATAGAATTATAAACTAATTTGAAAATGTAGGCAATTTCTATCCACCATTTTATATTTGTTTCAAAAGTAATCACGTTATACAAAGACACAGATATTTCCACGCATACACACTAGCGCCCCACATACACATGCGCACGCCTATATACATGTATCAACTGTGCTTGAATGAAGGGCGTCAAATCACTGGAAAATGTTTCGCAATAGATCATGCCTATGGAATATATTTCTCAATGCCTCACGTGTGAGCAAACTACATAAATGTAGTAGATGTAACTGATATAACTATCGTATAAATTTGAAGAAGTCAGTGACATTAAATTCTTAAGGAAGATTTGTGCGATGCAAACGTCTTTCTTCATATGTTTGAATCCTCTAAACGAATGTCCTGTTAATGGTAGTATCAGCAACAACACCAGAGAAGCCAGACTTCCATTGAACATATGTTTCTTCCAAGTTTATTGTCTTAAACACATATGTTCGTTTATATATGAATACACGTATATATACTGTCTTGGATGAATTAGACTCACCCTTTATGAAAGTTTCCACCAAGCAAGCTAGCAAGAAGCTATATACTTAGTCACCAGCGTGCTAAATATGCAACAGGATTTATCGTTTCATATTGCAGTAGAAGCGGATGTGAGCGAACAATTGTACACACACATCCCATGTTCTTCCATGAATTAACTTGACGCACAACGTCAGCAATTTTGTATGGATGATATAAGTTAATTCTAGCGGTTTATTTAGTTGACTAAATAAATTTATCTATCGCATATAGAATTAATAAAAAAGTATATGAAACTGCAAAACGAATTTTGACAGCACAATTCGTACTTTCTTGGCTGCAGATGACTAAGCTTATAATTCTATCAAAATGGCTTCATGAGGAATGTGAAGTTTTGGATACAGTAGTTCCAGCCAAAAGAATATAAAACAACGCAAAACAGTTAATACAAAGACCTTCTCATATTCGTTCCAGCATGACCACAGTCCAGTGACTGAAACTAGTAAAGAGATAAATATACATGTGCAGAAACGTAACATATATATTCCCCAGCCTTTTCTTTTTAACTCATGCTAATTAACTTCTTATGGCCTGTATAGTACCATTCATATTGCTTAAATATTTGTGCTTATAAAATTGCTATATTACTATATTTTGAAACCAATTTCTGAGGCCAAATAAATTTTGCGTATGTTTTGACCGCAAGGATATCTCAGAATTTCTGCTGTATCACACTATTTAGCTACATAATATCCCCATCTAGATGGTTTTCTCAGTTGTGTGATATCGTAAAACGTGTATATTTGCTGTGGCCTTGTTTAGTGATCCGTTTACATATCATATATAGTTGCACATTCCATTGAAGTGCAACCCTATCCGAAATGTGATTCATTGAAAATGGTCTTTCGACTCAAATATGATCATGCAAGATAGTGAGTCGACAATAACCACAGATAATAACTTTTATCTTTTTCATGATTAAGAGCAACAAACCTTAACTAAAGAAACGGTTTAGTATATTATGTAGACTCAGCTATTTGAGTCATAATGTTTCACTTTGACGTCGACGTTTCCTTCTTCGAAGTTTAACGAAGTCACAACCAACATCTTAAACATAAACGCACACATACACATCACAAAATTATATATACGTTGTAGTATATGATGTAGAATATGTTGTTTTCTTCTTAAAGTTTATTGCGGTAAAATATTTCTATAATTGAACAATAGTCGATCAGTATAATCTTCAAAAAACACTGAAGGAAGCGAAACAAGATAGAATGAGATGAAAGGAAATTCGTGGCGTGTAGCTAATTAACTTCAATAAAACTAAAGTAGGAGAAACAGAAAAAAAAATGAAACTACGCGCTAGAGGCAGAATGAATAAGATGATGATTTTATCTTTTTCTCCCGATAAACATTGTTAATATATCGCTTCAAATTTGTAATTCATTGATATACTCATGATTGACAAGCTTTCTTTTCAGTCTTCATCTCATTTATTTATCTTTCAGACATACCGTCTATTTTTTGGCCATCAGATTATGCTTTATTGTAACTTCAATTAAAATTATCTTTCTATAGTCTCTGCTATTATTTAATTAATTTCATGGAAGTGAAATGACAGGGGGTACTGTTAATATCAAATTCGTTTCATGTCGATTTTTCGATTTCTATCTGTATCAATTTGCAGCAGAATTTTTTTTTTCTATTTATTTACTAAAAGAAACTATTTGTGAATATAAAATAAAAATGAAAAATCATAATTGAAGAAAATGTAACACTTTGTGAATTAATGAATGCAATATGGTAGATTTTATTGCATAAAACAATGCTGTTACTATAGAAAATTATCGTATCGTATATCAGAAAAGTTACACAAGATATCAAGATGTTTAGTTGTCGAATTCATGAAGATATATACTATATAACTGCAACAATATATAAGTGCTGAGAAACTTGTATCGATTGACACATCCGTTCATTTTCAACACGGCTCGAATAATTGAACACGGCTCGAATAATTCTATGTGTATATGCCATAAAGGAACTAATTACAACATCTATGGTATATCTAACGCGTTATAATAACACATTACCATACAACCACATAAATAGTATATATCAAAACGTGTTTGTCCCTCACTACCACCACCACACGCACCGATGTTGGAGTATACAGAACCACCCTCACACTATCCGAAGAGATCACAGGGCACTACACGGGCATTATGGTCACTGACATTAAGAGAAGATACATGCCACATAAGCTTTCAGTTAGTTGTAAGGATACAGAGAATTCCACCTCTTTGTCTCATTTCCTCTGGAGACTTCGCGGCTCCAACATAGAATGAGCCATTTGCGATAAGGATACCACTTTACTCACCCAGTGAAAGCGATTGCCAGGAGTGTTCCCGTGAAAGACTACATATTCTGCACCAACCTGAAGTATCTATCAGCAGGAAATACGAACTATTTTATTGTTGCCATCAGAGGTACGCAGACAATTCAGATATATCACCTTCACATTCGTTGCACCTCAGCTCTGGCTGCACTACTACCAAAGACAGAATTCCTAACCAGCAATGTCTATGCAGAACACTTTCCAACTTCATGCATCCCATGTAACCTCCTACGCTTGCCTCCATATATGTCTCCATATATGGAGGTGCGCGGGCACACGCACACATGCACATACATCTATGTACGCACGTTTATTTTTTTCTTTCTTCCTCCCCCTAACACTACAAAGACTCACAATCCAACACTAAATTAACCCCCCCCCCCCCGCCACGCTGTTGCATCCACACTAAAATAAATTAGTCAAGCGTGATCATATAAACAACAAAAACATGCGTAATATATGTAACCACACACACACACACACCAGATAAAAACAGGCGTACGCATAATATTCTTCCAGACAAACACGCACTCGTTCATGCATACACATATAAATAAAATGACGTATATATTTATGTTCACAAGTTGTCCATATGCAGACACATCCGTATATGCCTTCTAAACACTTTCGCGAACTCATGCGTATACACAGGCACTTATGCTCACATATTCGCAAACACTCACACAACACAAACACACATATTTACACAACTGATACACACGTAGCTGACATAAACAGTTGACACATACACCCACATATTAAGGCACGTGAGTACTCACACATGCTTCATATGCACACAGCCTCACACACACACACACACACACACACACACACATATATATATATATATATAGGACAGAGGGTTTGAAAAAGCAGAGGTCTTTTAAAGATGTTTATTGACTTGACCGGTTTTACTTAAAAAAAAAACCAGATTATCAAAAGTAAAATGTAAAGCTTTGTATGAGCTTTGTTGTGTTAAAAAATGGTTATCATAGTTGTATTAAAATACAGTTATAGAGTCTTTGATAATGATAAGAAAATGTTAAAAAATAGAATCTTTGACAATGATAAGAAAATGTTAAGAAGGGCATTTTGTTTAAACAAAATGTGTTCAAAATAAGTAGTAAAATAAATTTATAATTATTTTAATTTCATCAAAAATCATGTTTGCATAGAAGCATATATACAGAAAGAAACATATTTAAGTATCTATACAGAATTTTAGGGGAATGACTAACCTTTCCATCCTTCATCTCCTGTCTTGTAGTGTGTGTATAAGAAATGTTTGCTACTTTTAGAAATAGTGTGGGGGGTTTGTGGTGGGGGAGAGCATTGTGGAATCAAAAGGATTGTTTTTGTTTCTGGGCTAGTCTGTCACGGTTCAGTGGTTTTGGGGATTGGTCTTAGAGTTCAAAATAGCGTGAGTGTGTGTCTCTGTACACGTTTCTATGTGTGTGTGTATATATATATATATATGTGCTTGTGCTTGTGTATGTGTTTTTTTTTATTATTGGTCTTAGAGTTCAGTGCGGTGATCGGTCTGTGTATGTGTATGTTTTATATTTAGCAGAATGGTGCGTGTATGTGTGCACGTTTGTGTGTGTGTGTGTGTGTGCGTGTGTGCGTGTGTGTGTTCGTTAGTGTGTGTGTGCGTATGTGTGCGTCTGTGTGTGTGTGTGTATGTTTGTGTGTGTTGTGTTGGTGGGTATGTTATGTGCGTGTACGTGAGTATGCGTGTGTGTCTATATCTGTGTATGTTTGTAGACTTATAATTGTCCGGCTGGTGTGTGTGTGTGTGTGTGTATGAATCTGTATGTATGTGTGAGGGTGCATATGTTTGTGTGTGTGGGTATGTATGTGTGTGTGAGTGTGTGGTATTTGTCAGGAGTTCTGAGTGTGTCCATGTGTGTTACGTTTATCCGGGCTGTGTGTATGTGTGTGCGTATACATACTGTGCAAGTTTGTACTGAGTATGTGTGTGTGTGTATGTGTATATGTGGGTGTGGTTTATGTAGTTTTCGGGTGTGTGAGAGCAAGGGTGTATGTTATTTTTCTGTGTGGTGCGTGCATAAGTTTGGGTGTATTATTGGGAGTTTTTTGTTTGTATTGTTTGTGCAGTGTGTGTGTATACGTGTGGGAGTGTTTGTGTGAGTGTGTCTACGTGTCCTGTATTTGTCAGGGTGGTGTGTTTTATTGTGCATGTTTGTGTGTGTATGTATGTGTAAAGACCTCCGCATTTTCAAACCTTCTTTCCTTTTTTTTTCCTATTTTTACTCGTGCGGTACTTTTCAAGTTTACTGTTTCATATATCTCTTCTACTTGTTTCAGTCATATTAACTGTGGCCATGCTGGAGCACCGCCTTTAGTCGACAAATCGACCCCAGGACTTATTCTTTGGAAGCCTGGTACTTATTCTATCGGGGTCTTATGCCGAACTGCTAAGTTACGGGGACGTAAATACACCAGCATCGGTTGTCAAGCGATATTGGGGGGACAAACACAAACATATACACATGCATACATACACATATATACATATATACGACGGGCTTCTTTTAGTTTCTGTCTACCAAATCCACTCACAAGGCTTTGGTCGGCCCGAGGCTATAGTAGAAGACACGCAGTGGGACTGAACCAGGAACCGTGCGGTTGGTAAGCAAGCTACTTATCACACAGCCACTCCTGCGCCTGGAGTGGCTGTGTGGTAAGTAGCTTGCTTACCAACCACATGGTTCTGGGTTCAGTCCCACTGCGTGGCACCTTGGGCAAGTGTCTTCTACTATAGCCTCGGGCCGACCAAAGCCTTGTGAGTGAATTTGGTAGACGGAAACTGAAAGAAGCCCGTCGTATATATGTATATATATATATATATATATTTGTTTGTGTGTCTGTGTTTGTCCCCCCAACATCGCTTGACAACCGATGCTGGTGAGTTTACGTCCGCGTAACTTAGCGGTTAGGCAAAAGGGACCGATAGAATAAGTACTAGGCTTCCAAAGAATAAGTCCTGGGGTCGATTTGCTCGACTAAAGGCGGTGCTCCAGCATGGCCACAGTCAAATTCACTCTGCCAAAAATTTGGAAACGACATACTGTACTGCTTGGCATTCACACCGGAAACTCCAATATGAACATTTCCGAGTATTTGGGTGTCAATCTGAGGAGTGTGCAGAGGATTCGGAAAGAGTTGGATGAGTCTAATGGTGATTACAGCAGCTCGGAAAACTCACTTTGATTGTTCTGATAAGAAAACTACTCCTGACTTTGTTGGAGAGATCCAGGTCATGATTGACGACGATATTTCCAAGTAAATCAGGTCAATTGCCAGGGAAATAGGAGTGTCTGAGTCTCTTATCAGGCAGGTAGTGAATGAAAACATTCGGTAATCCTTATACATGATGAGTAAGGTCCAATTTTAATCCCAAACCATCAAGCACAAGAGGAAAGACCGTGCTACGAATCTTTTGAACAAATTCAAGCATCATCTCCAACCGAACATGCTTCCCTTTTTCTCAGATGAGAAAGAATTCTGCCAGGATCAGATGGTGAACACACAGAACAACGTTTGGCAAACCGTGTCCCCAAAATATGTACTGAAAGTGATACAAATCAAACATCTAGTCCACTTCATGGTGTTTGGAGTGACCACTGGTGATGGCGACGTCATGCCTCCATTCATCTTCCCACACGGCGTCAGACTCAACACGAAGGCGTACATCAAGTGCCCGAAGAATGTAGTGCTGCCCTGGATCAAGGGGCTGGCTGTTGGAAGCGCCTATATCTGACAACAGAATTTTCTACCATACCAAACAAGCAGAAAACTCAATCATGGCTGTCAGCCAATTTCTGCGACCACATCACTCCTAAAATCTGGACACATAACTCCCTGAACTGCAACCACTTGATTATTACGTGTGGGGCACAGTTGAGCGAGAGATCAACACCACCCTTTGTAACACCAAAGATGAAGTGAAGACAAGGATTTTGGCAGCATTCACCAGCTCAAACAATTAGACTGTCCAAAAGAGTTTCTGAAGTTTCCGAAGTCGTCTGGAGACCGTGGTTGAAGCCAATGGCGATTTGATTGAATAAATTTACTCTTTAGTATTTCAAGATATTTTTATTTAATTCTGGTAAATATATCTAACACCCTCTCTTCTGAAAGCACAAGGGTTGCATGTTGGGTCCAAACTCGATCAATTTTCTTGAACATGGTAATGATTGCAAACGCATCTTTATGAAAACCATGATGCAGGGTCAAAACGTTGACTCATTGGGTATAGAATTTAGCAGACTGCCATTCCTTTCTCAAGTTTAGCAGACTGTCATTCGTTTCCCGAACGCAGCATGCATACTAAGACTGAAATGAAATCAGTGTGAGCTCACCATCGGACGTCTTCATGCTGGTAAACGTCAATGGGTCATTGCAAATGACTTAGACTGCAGTTTTTGGACAATTAGGCGCCACAAACAATTCCACAAACAGCACGGATGATCGTCAACGCAGTGGCCGACTGTGTGTTACAATGGCACGTCAAGATCCCCACCTGCACCGACAGCACTTCTAGGACTGCTTCCGGTGGGCAATGGAATCAGCCAGATGGAGTCACCACAGACTCTTTTGTGCAGAGAGTGTTCGCTGCCGGCTGAAATCTTTCAATCTGTCTTGTCAACGTCCGGCTATGGGTCATATACTCACAGATCGTCATCGACTGGCACGTCTGCAGTGGGATGAAATAAGTCAGAACTGGCGATATCAGCAGTGGAGGACTGTAGCCTACTCTGACGATAGTCGGTATTGCATTTCTGTGGCTGATGGCAGAGAAAAAGGTTTGGAGAAGAAGGGGTGAAGGTAATGCCGATGGCTGTGTGATATTAGGCCGGTGGTCTTCCAAAACATCGGACAAAGCGGAGTAATGGAGCAGCTGCTGCTCGCTACATCGACCAAGTGTTGAGACTTTACATTGAGCAATACTTTGCCATCATTGGAATCACGTGTTCCAACACGATAACGGCTTTCCCTATACTGCCAGGTTAACAACAGACTTCCTCCAACAGCACAACATCCAGATACTGCCATATCCTGCTATAAGTCTGGACTTCAACCCCATAGAGCATCTGCAGGACAAAATCCAAGGAAGGCTAAATGATATCCGTCCAAGGCTGACAGCTGCAGCACAACTCATTGCAAGTTTTAACAGCGTGGTCTGCTATCCCTATGGCTTTCATCAATCGTTTGGTACATTCAATTTGCATAAAATCCCCGGCGATACTCAACGCTATCGTTGGTCACACAAGATACTGAATTCATCTCTTTGTATTCAGGACACTATGTCATCATGTGGACCATGTGACGTGAAACATGTTTCAGGATATAACGTTTTATCATTAGGAAAGAGCTGTTCAATCATTGTTATAACAGTCTTTTCATAAACCAGTTTCTATTTAGTATGAATGCGACGTTTCTTTTGTGATTTAGTATATATATATATATATATATATATATATATATATATATATATATATATATATATATGAAAGAAGGTTTGAAAATGCACTTATTTTTTAAAAATATTTATTTACTTAACCGGTTTCACGTTTTTAGAAAAAGATTATCAAAAGTCTTTGAGAATAATAAAAAATGTTAAAAAAACAGTTTGAGTATTAAAATGCATATATACATTTTTTGATGATAAAATATATTTAAAGTATAAAGCTTTGTATGAACTTTGTAGTGTTACATACTGATTGTCGCACATTCTCTGATATTAAGGTGAAATTGTTAAAAACAGTGTTAAAAACAGTGTATGAAAATACACATATGGAAAAATACATATACATATTCTTATACATATTCTTTGACAATCGAATAAAATTGAGGAGGAACATACACATACATATGAACCATCACACACATACGTTTGCTTACACACACACACACACACACACACACCACAAGGTATTTAAAACAACACACCCACTCAGACAGAGACACACACACACACTCCCACACTCACACAAAACACTCCCACGCACACACACGGATGCACACATACATACACACACATACGCACACATACGTACACACCCTCACACATTGATACGGTTGCTCTCTCACACACACACACCACTAGGACGATCAAAACAACACATACACACTCAGACAAAGAGATATACGCACAGTCTCACGTACACACACCTAACATCCCCACCGACACAAAAAAACACTCAAACACACACTCATATACACATTCCACAATAAACTCTGGGACCAATAAAAACGGCACACACACACACACACACACACACACCCACACACACGGACACAAACACACATATATATACACACACATAGAGATGTGCACAAAACCAGTCCCAAAAACCAGTGAACCATGACAGACTGTCACAGACCAACCAAAAATAAAAAAATCTTCTTTAACCCTTCTTACCTCCCACCCCAGCTAGCCAGTCATACTGTCTCTTAAGGCAGTAAAACATTCCCTCAATATACACAAGAGAAAAAGGCCAGGTCAGTTCCTCCTCAATTTGATTCGATTGTCAAAGAATATGTATAAGAATATGTATATGTATTTTTCCATATGTGTATTTTCATACACTGTTTTTAACAATTTCACCTTAATATCAGAGAATGTGTGACAATTAGTATGTAACACTACGAAGTTCATACAAAGCTTTATACTTTAAATATATTTTATCATCAAAGAATGTATATATGCATTTTAATACTCAAACTGTTTTTTAACATTTTTTTATTATTCTCAAAGACTTTTGATAAACTTTTTCTAAAAAAGTGAAACCGGTTAAGTAAATATTTTTTTTTTTAAATAAGTGCATTTTCAAACCTTCTTTCATATATATTTCCACTCGTACGGTATTCCACAACTTTACTTTATTATATATATATATATATATATATATATATATATATATATATATATATATATATATATATATGTCTGTGTGTGTGTGTGGCCTGTGTGTGTTCTGTACTCTGGTTATTATTATTTTTTTGTCTACGTTTTGTTTGCAATGTCCTCTACCCAGTTATGAACCTATATATACAGGTAGACGTAGGTATGCACATACCTGTACGTATATATGCATATACTCATTTATTATTTGTTATATATGTATGTATGTATGTATGTATGTATGTATATATGTGTGTATGTGTTTATACATTATGTACATCTATGGCAGTCTCTCATAGAACGAGAAACACGTTTCTGCAATTTCTTACTTAGCAACCTACACAAGTGCTTAATATCGAGGAAAATATACTATATAAGAACATACAAGGCAGATACAAGTTTTGATCCGTCTACAGTCACACTTGCAACGTGTGCTTATATGTCTATATGTCAATTCGTTGTGTGTATGCGTGTGCACCTGTGCTTATGTGTGTGTGCACGCACGCTTGCGTGCGTGTGTGTCCGTGTACGTGTGTATGTGCGTGTGTATGTGTGTGTGAGCGGGCGCGTATTCATTGATAGTGAATTGTTTTCCATTGTGAAGTGTTTTTCCTTTTGTTGAATTGTTTGACATGAAAGTAAAAATAAGCCTAAATGAGAAAGAGAATTTATTTCTTCTTTAAGGCGTTGACAACATTTTAAAAATACATAAATCATTATTTAAATACTTCAGTTTCGTTATATTGTTTCTTAACTCGAAATGTCGGAACTGAGATAAGAATTCCAAGTTATTGATTTATATCACATTTCTTTGTACCTCCACATATTTCTTAGGAAAGTTACTCTTTTTTTATTTTAACAGACCCCACTCCCCTTACGGAATTAAAGTAGTCGTTCGTATTAATTGTTTTCTTTTTCATAAACTTTTATAGTGAGTTTTTCTTCTTTTATACTGTTTAGTGAGAGCGACAATTTTTTTTTTTAGAAAATCTCTTATCGTTCTAACATGAATATAGATAAAAGAAGCAAAATTTATATTTGAGTATTAATTGCAAAATGAGAAATGGGAAATATAAGGAAAAGAATTAATGATAACAATACCAAGTTATATATTATCACCAAGTAATTAAGTACAATTTAGAGAGATTGATTTGAATCAGACTTTGGGTTCTTTCACTGGTTTAGAGATTACTCCTTTCATATTATTTATCTGGCATAAGATATATCTTGATACAATTCTACTTCCATTATAGCTAGAATGGAATATTTAAAGTTACTGTTGTTAAACAGTTTTACTGTCGATATGCGGTGTGATTTAAATGTTGATTATCGCTCCGTTTATACAATATATTTGATTTCAACAGAATTGTTGTGCATGTTTGCTACATATATTTGAAATTAAAAGTTATATATCCATACATATATAAAGAGCTTCTCTGTCAGGATCAAAAATTAATATATTTATCAATAATAATCAGTTCTCTTGGTTTTGTAACTAAATGCCTAACTCTCAGTTAGGTTGATATTTTCAGAAAAATTCAACCAAGAGATTCGCACGTTACAAATACAGTCTCTAAACGAAATAGTAATCTATGCAAAACATTTCTCAAGATTAAAATGTAACATTGCTATTTGTAATCTACATTCCAGCAACAGAACTTTGTATCTTTGTTAGAAACAAGCTTCTTCTTTAAGGAAGTAATTTCAATAATCCAAAAGAGAATAGAACGTACACACATACATACATAAATACAAACATACATACATACATACATACATACATACAAACATAAAAACATACATATATACATATATAGACACATACGCACACACACACACATGCACACACACACATACACACACACATGCATGGATCAGACTTTTTGATTCAAGTTCCTTAGTACTTTTAGTTTCAAGCATGATGAAAAGAACATACACACATGCATGCATGCATACATACATACATACATACATACATGCATACACAGGTATATATATATGTATATATATATATATATATATATATATATATATGTGTGTGTGTGTGTGTGTGTGTATGTGTGTGTGCTCAATATGTAAGTACAATAAGAAATATATTTTACTCAGGAGAAATGTACGTTGTAACTTCAAACGTAACAGGGAACGGTTAATATATTGTTTGCAAAATTATATTACTGTAGCAAGAATTATGAATTTATTTAAACTGCACTATTCAGTTTATAATAGATTCATGTTTTTACTTCACCATGCCCAACTGAATTTAAGCAAATTTCTTTGAAAATATAAGGACTCTAATGTTACACCTACTGGTAACATTTATATAAGTTATATGAAAACGTGACATTTTTTCTTTCTTTATAATTAATTCAAATGTTGAAACTGTGTCCTCCATATAAAATAATCATAAATTGTTAATGCTTTACATCTTTACTGCTATAATTCGTAGACCTTCAATTAGAATTCACACTTTATTCGCAAATCTCAAATTTAAACCGTCAATGTATACAATATGAAAACAGAAAAAAATATTACTACATTACAGATCAACGAAAAGAGTTTCAATTAACCTTTGATAAGGGATTGGATAAGTGATGAAAGATTAAACGTTTCCGAGGCGTGTATGCGTCACTCATGCAATTATCTGTAAATAATTCGATAATGAAAGCGGCCGAACATACTGCAATTATATGTTCTGAATGTTTTCTCAGTATGTTTTGTGTACACGGGCGTAGATGCTGCACTTAAGTCATAATCTTTGAATGATCAAACAAATATTATTAATGCTGGTCAGGAAAGTACTCAAGAAAAAAAAAAAAAAAACAGCATTCGTTTGGTAAATGTATATTTATGCTTGGACTTCATATCCTTAATTTAAATGATGCTTCATGCAATATTTTTTGATATCCGAAAAGATCCTACTAATAATATGAAGCATCACTTTTCGATTGAAAAGCAATTGAATATGTCACAAAAAAAAGTATAAATAAATTTATATTAGAGGAGATTATGTACATTTAAATCACTTTAAGTAATGAAAAAATATCACCACTTAAGAGCTCTCAACTCACACGAATACGGCAAGTAAATTTACAACAGCATGATCCAAATTTTTAATGCTGATATCCATCGTATTCATTATTAATAAGTAACACGAAGGCGGCGAGCTGGCAGAGTCGTTAGCACCCCGGACGAAATGCTTAGAGATATTTCGTCTGCCACAACGTCGAAGTTCATATTATGTCGAGGTCGAATTTCCGTTTCATCCTTCCAGGATCGATAAATTAAGTACCAGTGAAATACTGGTGTGTGGATGTAATCGACTTATCCCCTCCCCCCAAAACATCAGCCTCCTGCTTATAGAAGAAAAAAAATATTAATAAGTAACATTGATTTATTCTGCTCATAGTTTTAATGAAATCAAATAAAAAATTGAATGAGGTATTAGGACAGTAGTGTCATCAATCTATTGTCGATATCGATCATATAAATTATTTTATTCTTTTATTTGTTTCAGTCATTTGACTGCGGCCATGCTCGAGCATCTTCTTTAGTCGAACAAATCGACTCCAGTCCTCATTCTTTGTAAGCCTAGTACTTATTCTATCGTTTTTTTTGCCGAACCGCTAGTTACGAGGACATAATTACACCAACATGGGTTGTCAAGCGATGGTGGTGATGGTGGTGGGGGGGACAAACACACACACACACACACATACACGCAAACACATGTATATAGGACGGGCTTCTTTCAGTTTTCGTCTACCACACCCACTCACAAGACTATAATAGAAGACACTTGCCCAAGGTGCCATGCACTGGGACTGAACCCGGAGCCATGTGGTTGGTAAGAGCCATGTGGTTGGTAAGAGCCATGTGGTTGGTAAGAGCTACAGAGCCACTACAAGTATAATTATGGTCCTGAATGAGCTTAACGTACTATATATATGTATATATGTGCATACACACATTTATACATAAACAGACACTTTAAAACAACAGCAGTAAGAACATGTGTCAAAGTAAAGACAAAGCAATATGCTGAGTAAGACAAACAAAGGCACATTTCTGAAAAAGTATTGAAATATAAAGTGAAAATAACAATCAAAGAAGTATTCAAGGAGGGCAATTACGCCATATAAAGAAAAGGAAAGAACCTCACACTTCGACTTATACTATTTATCAAATGGATTAGAGAGTGCAAGAAGAGAATATAATGATATATACGATATCGAACTTAATGATCCTTTCCCATGGCCTACCTGAAATAGAGAATATGGTGAGAATTGAAATCGAATAAAACTGAAGACGATATCTGAGGTACAGTGGGGGAAAGAGAGATGGATTTAGAAAGGTTACAAGTAGGGAGAATAAGAGAAAGAGGGAAACAAAGAGAAAAGGATTAAGAAATTCAGGATTCGAATATTCATACCGGTTCGACCATGTGCTTCATGCAAATAAAACGCACATGCACGGACACATCCAACAGAACGCATACACACAATGAAATTATAATAGAGATAGAGAGAGAGAAATGCATGGTGTTAAAAATTGCCAGGCACCATACCATTGATTTGGAATTATTTAATATTGCTTTTAATAAAAGGCAATGAATATAATGGCATAGACTGAAAGCAGGAATTTGAAAGTTTATCTTGAAGCGACAACGGTATTGATTATATGTTTGTTTGTGTAAGCCCCGCGGCGAATTTCATTGAATTTAGAGTACACAAAACAATATTTAAAGGAACTTAAAGCACACCCACGTGTACACACATAAACACAAATTTATACATGTACACACACGCGCGCGCATATGTATATACATATATTCGTTTCAAATTTCGACACAAAGCCACCAATTTTGACCTGAAAGCATGAAATGCAAAGTCGATTTCAGTACAATTTGAGATCAGAACATAAAGTAGTACAAAATTCTACTAAACATTTTACCGGGCATACTACCCATTCTGGCAGCTCACTTACATGCATCTATATGAATCTCTCTCTCTCTCTCTCTCTCTCTCTCTCTCTCTCTCTCTCTCTCTCTCTCTCTCTATATATATATATATATATATATATATATATATATATATATATATATATATATATATATATATATATATATATATATATATGTATGTATATATATATATGTATATAATAAAGTAAAGTTGTGGAATACCGTACGAGTGGAAATATATATGAAAGAAGGTTTGAAAATGCACTTATTTTTAAAAAAATTATTTATTTACTTAACCGGTTTCACTTTTTTAGAAAAAGATTATCAAAAGTCTTTGAGAATAATAAAAAATGTTAAAAAACAGTCTGAGTATTAAAATGCATATATACATTCTTTGACGATAAAATATATTTAAAGTATAAAGCTTTGTATGAACTTTGTAGTGTTACATACTGATTGTCACACATTCTCTGATATTAAAGTGAAATTGTTAAAAACAGTGTTAAAAACAGTGTATGAAAATACACATATGGAAAAATACATATACATATACCTATTCTCATACATATTCTTTGACAATCGAATAAAATTGAGAAGGAAATGACCTGGCCTTTTTCTCTTGTGTATATTGAAGGAATGTTTTACTGTCTTAAGAGACAGTATGACTGGCTAGCTGGGGTGGGAGGGAAGAAGAGTTAAAGAAGATTTTTTAAATTTCATTTTTGGTTGGTCTGTGACAGTCTGTCATGGTTCACTGGTTTTTAGGACTGGTTTTGTGCACATCTCTATGTGTGTGTATATATGTGTGTTTGTGTCCGTGTGTGTGGGTGTATGTGTGCGTGTGTGTGTGTGTGTGCCGTTTTTATTGGTCCCAGAGTTTATTGTGGAATGTGTATATGAGTGTGTTTGAGTGTTTTTTGTGTCGGTGGGGATGTTAGGTGTGTGTACGTGAGACTGTGCGTATATCTCTTTGTCTGAGTGTGTATGTGTTGTTTTGATCGTCTTTGTGGTGTGTATGTGTGTGAGAGCAACCGTATGTATGTGTGAGGGTGTGTACGTATGTGTGCGTATGTGTGTGTATGTATGTGTGCATCTGTGTGTGTGCGTGGGAGTGTTTTGCGTGAGTGTGGGAGTGTGTGTGTGTCTCTCTGTCTGAGTGGGTGTGTTGTTTTAAATACCTTGTGGTGTGTGTGTGTGTGTGTGTAAGCAAACGTATGTGTGTGATGGTTCATATGTATGTGTATGCCTATGTCTGTATGTGTGCGTGTGTGGCATGTGTATATGAGTATGTGTGTGTTTTTTTATCTATGGTAGGATGGTGTGTGTATGTGTGTGCACGTTTGTGTGAGTGTGTATGTGTGTGATTAATATTTGTTAGGGTGTTGTGTGTGCGCATGTGTGTGTATGTGTATATGTGTTTGTTCGTGTGTGTGCGTGAGTGCGTTTGTGAGTGCTTGTGTATGTGTGTTTGTGTGTTTTTTGTGTCGGTGGGGATGTTAGGTGTGTGTACGTGAGACTGTGCGTATATCTATTTTTCTGAGTGTGTATGTGTTGTTTTAATCGTCCTTGTGATGTGTGTGTGTGAGAGAGAGCGCAACCGTATGTATGTGTGAGTGTGTGTACATATGTGTGCGTCTGTGTGTGTATGTATGTGTGCATCTGTGTGCATCTGTGTGTGTGCGTGGGAGTGTTTTGTGTGAATGTGTGTGTGTCTCTCTGTGTGTCTGAGTGAGTGTGTTGTTTTAAATACCCATTGTGGTGTGTGTGTGTGTGTGTGTGTAAGCAACCGTATGTGTGTGTGATGGTTCATATGTATGTGTATGTCTGTATGTGTACGTATGTTTATTTGTGTTGTGTGTTGGTGGGGGTGTTATATGTGTGTACGTGAGTTTGTGTGTGTCTCTAAGTATGTTTGTGTTTGAGTTGTCATTGTGGTGCGTGTGTGTGAGGGAGCAACTGTATGTGTGTGCATGAGGGTGTATGTGTGTGTGAGCATGTATGTGTGTGTTGTATTTATTAGGTGTCCTTGTACGTTGGGTTTATCCAGGTGAGGTGTATGTGTGTGCATGTGTGTTCCGTGTATGTTGGTACTGGGTATGCGTTTGTATGTGTGTGTACGTGGGTATGGTTTGTGTAGTTTCCTGGTGTATATGTGTACATGTGTGTGTGCGCTGTAATTGTGAGTGATTAGTTTTGTTTGTATTGTTAGTAGAGTATATGTGTGTATACGTGTGCGTGTGTTTGTGTGAGTGCGTCTATGTGGCTTGTATTTGTCGGGGAGGTGTGTCATTGTGTGTGCATGCTTCTGTGCATGTGTGCTTGTGGGTGTTTGTTGTGATTGTTGGGATTGTATTGTGTGTGTTTTTCTTTTGAGTGTGTGTGTGACATTTTTACTGGGGAACAGGCGTATGGTGTTTGTATGTGTGTGTACATATGTATGCAAATATGCGTGTGTGAATATGATTTGTGGTTGCCGGAGTGGTGTGTAGGTGTGTGCATGTACCTGTTTACATATGTGTGTATGGGTGTTGGTTGTGGTTGCTACAATTGTATTGTAAGTATATATATGCGCATGTGTTTTTTTCTTGAAATGTATGTGGGTTTGTGCTCTGGTGTGGAGATACTGTGATTGTGTGTGTGTGTAAATATGTGTGTAAGTGTGTTCGTGTCGGAGGTTTGCATTGTATTGATGTGTGTGATTTTGCGTATCTGTGTGTCTTTGTTTTGGGCGTGCACCTGGGGAGGGGGCTTATGTTAGAGTATGTTGAGCTGTGGTCTGTATTTTTGAATAAGATTATTTTCCTTATTTATTCGTGTTTGGTCAGTGGTGTTGTCTGAGCATTGGTATAATGGGAAAACTAGGAATTTGGGGGACTTGTTTTGTGCACACAGATCTAAGTGCCCACTGAGTGGTATCTGTCTTGTGGTGGGATCCCTCAATTGTTGGCGGTGGACTGTCATCCTTTCTCTGAGAGTAAGGCTCGTTTGCCCTATGTATTCTTTGTGGCACCCTTCACACCTTATGGCATAAAGTAAATTTTTTGATGCGCAGGTGAAGTTATTTTTTATGACAAAAGTGTGTCCGGACTGGAATCTGTATGTTGTTCCTTCCATGAGGTGGATGCAGGTCCTGCAGTTGGAACGACCACATTTTTTGACAGTAGGTGGTGGGCTTGTGTTGGGCAATTTTGCATTCGTGAGTAGGTTTTTTAGGGATTTGGGTTGTCTTTTGCTTTTTATTATTTTATGGGTTGCGAGTACTCTTTTTAGACGTGGGTCTTGATTCAGTAGTGGGATGTTTTTGTATATTATTGTGTAAGCTTCTGCATTTCTAGGATTGTGTGTTGAGAGATATGGGAGACTATTTAACGTGCCGTGTATGTGTTTCGGTTTTCGCAGGTCATGGGTAGCAATTGCCTTGGCCCGTTCTATTCCATTGTCAACTAATGATGCTGGGTAATGTCTTTCGAGGAGAATTGCCTTTAGTTCTTCGAGTCTTTTATTTCGAGTTCTATAATTAGAGACAATTGTGCAAATTCTTCTCGCAAGGTTGAAGGGAATGTTTGTCTTTGTATGTTTTGGGTGATTGGAGGTGAACAGAAGGTATTGCTTGGAATCAGTCGGTTTGTAATGAATATCAGTCTCAATGCTGGTACCCATTTTTACAATGAGAATGTCAAGAAAAGGAAGTTGGTCTTGACTGTATTCCATTGTAAATTGGATATGGTTGTTGACACTGTTAATTAGAGTTTTGAAGTCAAAGAGTTGGTCGAGTGTGTGGGACCATAGGATGAGGCAATCATCCAAGTAACGTTTCCAATTCTTCAACAGGTATTGGTGGAAAGACAGGCCGTATCTAGTTTTGGATTTGTCGTAGATCTGCAATTCTAAGTAGGCCATCACCAGGTATGCATATGTAGGGGCAACTTTAGTCCCCATTGCAGTCCCTGATACCTGTCTGTAGGTGTTATCATTAAAATTCAAAAAATTGTTTTGAAGGATAAACTTAAGGCCCTCGATGATGAATTCTTTTTTTATTCTTTCTGGGATCTCATTGGGGTATTTTTCTAGCCAGAATTTAATGGCTTCCAGTCCATATTGATGTGGGATCGTAGTGTAAAGATTTATTACATCAAAGGAAACAATGAAAATGTCTTTATTGGCATGTTTGGGTAGATGATTTAGTAGGTCCAGGTCGTCTCTAACAATACTTGGTATGTGGTGAAGTATTGGTTTCAGGAGGATATCGATAAAGTTGCTTAATCTGTGTGTTTCACAGTTTGGGCCTGCCACAATTGGTCTTAGTTTGAGATCAGTGGGATGTGGTACAGTGATACAGGTGGAAGTGGACTTTTTGCAAGCTTCAGAAATAGTTTTGCTCTTGTGGATTTTTGGGAGTCCATAGAGGTTGCTTGTTTTGCAATTAAAGTTTGTTAGGTAGTCGCATTCCTTTGTTGTTAAGTTGTTTCGATGTTGGCAAATGAGTGTGTTTAATTTGGTCATTGTTCTTGTTTGTTGGTAGTTGACTACTTTTTCATAGTACGTAGTGTCTTGTAAGAGTTGAGATACAGAGTTTTTGTATTGTTCTGTATCCATAATGACGACAGTGCTACCCTTATCTGCTTCTTTGATTGTGATGTCATGATTGTTTCGTAACTCATGGATGATTTTCCATTCGTTTTTACTGGTGTTGGGTTTGGGTTTAGGTTGTGGAAGTTCATTATAAGGAAAGTTCGAAATGTACTCACAAAATTTGTCCAATGTTTTGTTTTTACCTTTTATGGGATTATAATGGCTCTTGTTACGAACCATTGATTCGTCGTTATTGGTTTCTTTGTCAAAAAATTCCTCTGTGAGGCGTAATTTTCTACAAAAGTGGGAGACATCATCCTGTATTTCACTCAAGTTGGGGTATTGTGGAGTTGGAGTGAATTTTAGTCCTTTTGAAAGGATTTTAATTTGTTGGTTCGACAGGTTTAGGCTTGAGAGATTCACTAGTTTTGGTTTTTCAAGGTTGGTGTGTACCATCTGGTGTCGTGAGATCTGTTGCCTTGGCCTAAAAAATGATTTCTGGGGGTTCTTATGTTTGCGGTATTTTGGTGTGTGTTGAGTTTTCCCCCATTGATGTGTTGCCTGCTAAAGGCGTTTTGGTTATTTCGGGGTCTGGGTAGCTCGTACTGGGTGTAAGTTTGGTTCCTTAAAGTGGGTTGGAACCTCCAGTCTTGGTTTTGAGGTGAGTTCCTATATGATGGATGGGGTCTCCGAGTTTGGAACGGATTGGGTTGGAATCTATAATCGTGGTTAGGGGGTGAACTCCTGTGTGATGGGTGGGACCTTCGATTTTGGAACTGTTCTAGTGTGGGCTGGGATCTATAGAGTCTGGTAAAGTTCTGTCTTGGGTTGGTGGGTACCTGGGTTCTTTTGATAGGGTTGTAGTAATGTCTGTAAGTTCTGTTACTGTTGTTGTCAGGAGTCGGAGTGGTGCGTGTTTGGTGTTTTCTTTGTTGCTGGTGAGGTGTGTGAATTTTAGGTATTTTTTAAGATATGGGTTGCTTGTAAGGTGTTCGTTTTTAAACACCGTTTCATAATTGGTGAACCAGGTGTTTTTTTCCTTTCGTTGGAGAGATGTCAATTCTTCATCCTCACAGCTTTTTCTCCAGAGTTTGGTAGTTTCATCAAAGACTGCACCTTCACAGCATTTTGAAATTTCAGTTAGCATTTCGTTGTCAAGGGCCTTGAATTTTTCTTCACTGGAATTGGCTCTTAGCCGTAACAGTTCTATTTCTGTTTTGAATTTTTCGAAAGACAGATTTTCTCTGAGTTTTTGTTGGTTTTCTGGTTCATTTTGGATGGGTTTTGTCTGCTTTGTTGTTATTTTTTATGAAGTTCCAGAAAGCAAATTTGCGGGCTGTGAGGTTTTTTGTCCAGATGTTGTTAAGAGTGTTTTTAATTGAGTAACAGTCTGTGGTGTGTTCCTGTTTTTGAAGTATTGTTGTCTCTATAGATTTGATTAGATTTTGTAATGTTGGGATGATGTCAGGGGTTTGAGTAAGTGTTTTAGCCTCCAGGAGTCCATTTAGGTATAAATGTGATTGCTCGACTTTGTCAGTTAGGGTTGAGAGTTTGGAGGAGATTTCTTGTAGTTCTTTTAGGATACTTTGGTTCAATAAGTTGTCCGTTTGTTGTGACTTGGGTGGCATTTTTGGGACTCGTGTGGTGTTAATATATAATAAAGTAAAGTTGTGGAATACCGTACGAGTGGAAATATATAGGAAAGAAGGTTTGAAAATGCACTTATTTAAAAAAAATATTTATTTACTTAACCGGTTTCACTTTTTTAGAAAAAGATTATCAAAAGTCTTTGAGAATAATAAAAAATGTTAAAAAACAGTCTGAGTATTAATTGTATATATGCATTTTAATACTCAGACTGTTTTTTAACATTTTTTTATTATTCTCAAAGACTTTTGATAATCTTTTTCTAAAAAAGTGAAACCGGTTAAGTAAATAAATATTTTTTTAAAAATAAGTGCATTTTCAAACCTTCTTTCATATATATATATATATATATATATATATATATATATATATATATATATATATATATATATATATATAGTACAAAATTCTACTAAACATTTTACCGGGCATACTAACCCATATATATATATATATATATATATATATATATATGTATGTATGTATATATGTATGTATATATATATATATATATATATATATATATATATATATATATATATATATATATATATATATATGTATGGATATATATATATATATATATATATATATATATATATATACAGATACATATATATATATATATGTGTGTGTGTGTGTGTGTGGAAGTACATTTCCGGAATACATATATATATAATTAAATTCAAGATAAAATCTATATATATGTTTATCAAATTATAATAAGGACAACTATAAGCGTGAACGTTTGTATATGCACTGTGGATTCGTTGTGTTCGTAAGATATATATGAATGTTTATACTTATGTACTTTTGGGTTATATCATACTGATGATGGTAGAGTGATATTACATGACTAAACCTAAAATCCATTGAGTTATGACTAAACATCTATGTGATAGATAAACTACTTTAGAGTCATTTGGCGTCTTCTTCTAACATGTGGCATTACTTCGTAGTTGCCCCTAATATAATTGTAAAATTATATTTATAAAATTATATACATTGTATATATATATATATATGGGAGAATATACAAATAATAACAACAGACGAGGACAGGTGGTGTAAATAACAAAAGGATATATTAGTATGACGCTCGGGAATACGGAAAGTCTTTGACGTTTCGAGCTACGCTCTTCAACAGAAAGAAGACGGAGACAAGGAGAAAAACACGGAGAAAAAAAATTGAATAGTGTTCAGTCAACGGTCAATCATAATAATGGCCGATCATAACAATGGCCGACCGGAAGTTAGAAATTCTTTTTTCAGGAGAGCTAAGAAAGGGGGAGATAACAAACGGTGATCGGGAACGAGGGGCTGTGTGTGGGAGGTAGAATGCTGGTGATCTTGACGTATGTAGTGTGAAAATGGGGAAGGGAGAAAGGGAGAAAGGGAGAAAGTAGTTGGTCAGTTGTAGTGTGTGCGTGGTGTGATGCGAGGGTATTGGTGTGGTGTGATGTGAGGGTGTTGGGAGGTGGGGAAGGCATGGGTGAAGTGTGGGTTCGGCTGAGGGTGGGGTAGAGGTAGGAGTCTGTGGGTAGGATGGGGTATGTGGGTAGGGGTGGATGGTGGGTGTAAGGAATTGGATGGGGTGGAGTGGGAAGGTAGAGTAGGAATGTGTTGGGGTGTGGTGGGATGAGCTTATGAGGGGGTGTTGACGAGGAGGGAGAAGGGGAAGGTGGATGTAAGAGAGGGGGAAGATGGGTATGGGAGGGGAGAGGAAGAGAGCAGAGAGGGTGGGTATAAGAGAGGGAAGGTGGATTGAGAGAGGGGGAAGGTGGGTATGGGGGGAGAGAAAGAGGGGGAAGGGGGTATGGGGGGGGGGAGAAAGAGAGGAAGAGAAAGAGAGGAAGAGAAAGAGAGTGAGAGAGAGGGAAGAGGGGTATGGGGGGAGAAAGAGAGGAAGAGAAAGAGAGTGAGAGAGAGGGGAAGAGAGTGAGAGAGTAAGGGTGAGAGAGTAAGAGAGTAAGAGTGTAGAGAGTAGGAGAGTAAGAGTGTAGAGAGTAAGAGTGAGAGAGGGGGGAGTACGAGAGAAGAGAGTGAGAGAGAGTAAGAGAGAGGAGAGAAAGAGTAGGGGTGAAGAGATGTGGGAGTGGAGAGATGTAGGAAGAGAAGTTGGAGTGAAGAGAAGTAGGAAGAGAAGTGGGAAGAGAAGTAGGAATGGAGAGAAGTAGGAAGAGAAGTTGGAGTGAAGAGAAGTAGGAGTGAAGAGAAGTAGGAGTGAAGAGAAGTAGGAAGAGAAGTGGGAAGAGAAGTAGGAATGAAGAGAAGTAGGAGTGAAGAGAGGTGAAGAGACGTACAAAGAAGTAGGAGTCGGAGCAGGAGGTGGGGGAGGGGAGAGATGGGTGGTAGGAGGGAGGGTGGGGGAGAGAGACAGGAGGAGGGGTTTAGATGAAGAGTGGAGGGGAGTTGAGCCCATGTGGCGCAAAGGAGCGAAGATAGAAGATTAATCCCTGTTCACGGCGCAAACGGGAGTCCGGATGGCCCCTGTGCATGGACAATCCAAACACAGACAGGTGTTGCCGCAAGGAGTGGCCGGCAGAACCGAAGTGGCGTGACACCGGTGTGTCATTACCGACGTTAATGTCTCGGAGGTGTTCCGCGAATCGGTCGGCCAGGCGGCGCCCCGTTTGTCCGATGTACAGAGATTGGCAGAGAGAGCAGGAGGGGCAATATATGATGTTGGTAGACGTGCAGGTGAAGGAGTCGGTGATGCGATAGGGTCGGTGATGGGTGCTGGTGAGGAGGGTGGTGTTGGAGAGGTAAGGGCAAGTGCGGCAGCGTGGGCGGGAGCAGGGGAACGAGCCAGGTTGGGAGGTTGAGTTGTGGAAGAAGCTGTGGACCAAGAGGTCCCGTAGGTTGTGGGCTCGTTTGAAGGAGGGGAGGGGTCGATTAGGGAAGATGTGGGAGGTGGAGGGGTCGGACTGGAGGCGCCGAAAAGCTCGGAGAATGGAGCGTTGGAGGGGTAGGGTGGTGGGATGGTAGGTGAGGGGAAAAAGGAGGCGGGAAACGGCAGGGCGGGTTCGGGGGGAGAGAGCAGATGCACGGTCCACAGAACGTGCTCTGGCAAGGGCGGTGTGGATAGTGGTGGGTAGATATCCACGCAGGCTAAAGTGGTGAGCCATGAGTTGAGACTGAGTCTCAAAGTCATGGCTGTCGCTACAAAGTCTGCGTAGACGAAGGAATTGGGAATAGGGGATGGAAAGTTTTGTGTGTCTAGGGTGGGAGGAGGAGAAGTTGAGATAGGAGTGTGAGTCTGTGTGTTTGTAGTGGATGGCGGTGCTAAGGGCGGAGTGGAGGATGCTGACCGAAATGTCGAAAAAGGGGACAGAGGTGTCAGAGACAGTACAGGAGAAGTGGAGGGCAGGATGGAAAGACTGAACGAAAGAGAGGAACGAGTCAAGATGTTCGCGGGAGAGTGAGGTGGCACCGATACAGTCGTCGATATACCGACCGTATAGTTCGGGAGTAGGACCAGTGAAACTGGAGAATATTTGGGCCTCAACATAACCAACGAAGAGGTTCGCGTAGTTGGGGCCCATTCTCGTCCCCATGGCCACTCCCGAGTGTTGCTGGTAGATATCTCCCGCGAACGAGAAGCAGTTGAGAGATAGGACAAGTTCGGCCAGACGAATGAGTGTGGAGGTGTCGGGTTGTGGGTTGGGGCGTTGGTCTAGAAAAAACTTCAGGGCACGCAGCCCCTCGTCGTGGGGGATCACTGTATAGAGGCTCTGGATGTCTAGAGTGAAGAGAAGCTTAGAAGGGCCGGGAAGGAAAGAGAAAGAGTTGAATAGACGAAGCGCGTGGTTAGTGTCATGAATGTGGGAAGGGAGAGAAGCCACTAGGGGGGCGAGGACACGGTCTAGGTATTTTGAGATAAGCTCGGTGGGGCAGTTGCAGGCGGAGACGATGGGGCGGCCAGGGTTGTTCGGTTTATGGATCTTGGGGAGGAAGTAAATGGTGGGAGTGCGTGGGGTGCGAACAATAAGGTTGGAGGCGGTGGCGGGGAGACGGGAGGAGAGGATGAGGTCATGGATAGTGGAGGACACAGTCTGTTGGTAGCTGGGCGTGGGGTCGGAGGGCAGAGGGCGGTAATATATATATATATATATAATTTTGGCACGAGGCCAGAAGCTTTGGGGGAGAGGTAAGCTGATTACATTGACCCCAATAATCCATTGGTATTTATTTTATCGACCTCAAGGGGATGAATAACAAAATCGTCCCCGGTGACATTTGAACTCAGAGCTGGAAGTTGGGTGAAATACAGTTACGCATTTTACCCGGCATGCTATACATTCTCGCCGCTTTTAGGTTTATCTTAATACATATATATACATACATACACACATACATATATATGTATGTGTGTGTGTGTGTGATATGCAACTAAAAGCACGAGACCTGAAATCTGCATTGACATCATTGTCTCACTGGTACTTAGTTTATCGACCTCGAAAAGATGAAAGTCAAAGTCGATCCCGGCGTAATTTGAACTCGAACCTAAAGAGAGACGGCATGCCGCTAAGCATTTTGCTTGAGTGCTAAAAATTCTGACAGCTCGCCGCCTCGTTCTTTATACATGTATTTGAACAATGAAGAATATATCTCTACATAAATCTACACAAAAACACACATACACTCAAATATACACACATATATACATGCACATACATTCATACACAGACAGGGTATCACACACACAAACACACACACAGAGCAACACGCACACTCATACACAAACATACACATATACACACGCACACACAGATATGTAGGCAACAATGTGAACATTAGGATTCAGTGATGTTCCTGAATGAGTGTTTAACATAGAGGTACGCTTCACGAAAGAAATTGTTGCAGAAAGATTCTTAGGAAAGAAAACTTTCGCGAACATCTATACGTTAATATCTTTAAGAGTTGCAGAACAATGAAATCATGCTTGCAATTGACGATGCAGGGAACTATACATCTGGTAAGATACTTGGTCTCCTTTCCACACACCCGCAGCGACCCTACTCATTAATAATTGTTGTTCTCATCGAATTATGACTTTAGTTAAGAGCATATGATCAATTTCAAGAACCTACATCTCACGATGTCACACGGTCACTAGAAAGTAAATATATATTTACATGTAAATTTTCGCTTTCAATGGTTAAAATGAAATATTTATCATTATAGTAAGCAAAAAAATGTATCTAATGAACGTAATGGTGTGTGATCCATTGCAAGCACTTTAT
The DNA here is from genome assembly GCF_046866305.1 of Octopus bimaculoides. Classification (NCBI taxonomy): domain Eukaryota; kingdom Metazoa; phylum Mollusca; class Cephalopoda; order Octopoda; family Octopodidae; genus Octopus; species Octopus bimaculoides. The sequence goes on along the minus strand of NC_142929.1, from coordinate 25,137,927 downwards.
AAATCTATACCTTCTAAATAAGTAATTTACTGTTCAGTAATTTTATTTCTTTCTGTTTTAATTTTCTTAGC